>NW_026731874.1:175000-307500 GCF_028476545.2 Physella acuta
AGAAACCTCAGACATTTCTGTTGATCTCATCAAGTTAGAAATAATAGAAACCTCAGACATTTCTGTTGATCTCATCAGGTTAGAAACCTCAGACATTTCTGTTGATCTCATCAGGTTAGAAATATTAGAAACCTCAGACATTTTTGTTGATCTCATCAGGTTAGAAACCTCAGACATTTTTGTTGATCTCATCAGGTTAGAAACCTCAGACATTTTTGTTGATCTCATCAGGTTAGAAGCCTCAGACATTTTTGTTGATCTCATCAGGTTAGAAACCTCAGACATTTTTGTTGATTTCATCAGGTTAGAAACCTCAGACATTTTTGTTGATCTCATCAGGTTAGAAACCTCAGACATTTTTGTTGATCTCATCAGGTTAGAAACCTCAGACATTTTTGTTGATCTCATCAGGTTAGAAACCTCAGACATTTTTGTTGATCTCATCAGGTTAGAAACCTCAGACATTTTTGTTGATCTCATCAGGTTAGAAACCTCAGACATTTTTGTTGATCTCATCAGGTTAGAAACCTCAGACATTTTTGTTGATCTCATCAGGTTAGAAACCTCAGACATTTTTGTTGATCTCATCAGGTTAGAAACCTCAGACATTTTTGTTGATCTCATCAGGTTAGAAACCTCAGACATATTTGTTGATCTCATCAGGTTAGAAATAATAGAAACCTCAGACATTTCTGTTGATCTCATCAGGTTAGAAACCTCAGACATTTTTGTTGATCTCATCAGGTTAGAAACCTCAGACATTTTTGTTGATCTCATCAGGTTAGAAATGTTGAGACATTTTTGTTGATCTCATCAGATTAGAAACCTCAGACATTTTTGTTGATCTCATCAGGTTAGAAACCTCAGACATTTTTGTTGATCTCATCAGGTTAGAAACCTCAGACATTTTTGTTGATCTCATCAGGTTAGAAACCTCAGACATTTTTGTTGATCTCATCAGGTTAGAAACCTCAGACATTTTCTGTTGATCTCATCAGGTTAGAAACCTCAGACATTTTTGTTGATCTCATCAGGTTAGAAACCTCAGACATTTTTGTTGATCTCATCAGGTTAGAAACCTCAGACATTTTTGTTGATCTCATCAGGTTAGAAACCTCAGACAATTTTGTTGATCTCATCAGGTTAGAAACCTCAGACATTTCTGTTGATCTCATCAGGTTAGAAATAATAGAAACCTCAGACATTTCTGTTGATCTCATCAGGTTAGAAACCTCAGACATTTTTGTTGATCTCATCAGGTTAGAAACCTCAGACATTTCTGTTGATCTCATCAGGTTAGAAACCTCAGACATTTCTGTTGATCTCATCAGGTTAGAAACCTCAGATATTTTTGTTGATCTCATCAGGTTAGAAACCTCAGACATTTTTGTTGATCTCATCAGATTAGAAACCTCAGACATTTTTGTTGATCTCATCAGGTTAGAAACCTCAGACATTTTTGTTGATCTCATCAGGTTAGAAACCTCAGACATTTTTGTTGATCTCATCAGGTTAGAAACCTCAGACAATTTTGTTGATCTCATCAGGTTAGAAACCTCAGACATTTTTGTTGATCTCATCAGGTTAGAAACCTCAGACATTTTTGTTGATCTCATCAGGTTAGAAACCTCAGACATTTTTGTTGATCTCATCAGGTTAGAAACCTCAGACATTTTTGTTGATCTCATCAGGTTAGAAACCTCAGACAATTTTGTTGATCTCATCAGGTTAGAAACCTCAGACATTTTTGTTGATCTCATCAGGTTAGAAACCTCAGACATTTTTGTTGATCTCATCAGGTTAGAAACCTCAGACATTTTTGTTGATCTCATCAGGTTAGAAACCTCAGACATTTTTGTTGATCTCATCAGGTTAGAAACCTCAGACAATTTTGTTGATCTCATCAGGTTAGAAACCTCAGACATTTTTGTTGATCTCATCAGGTTAGAAATAATAGAAACCTCAGACATTTCTGTTGATCTCATCAGGTTAGAAACCTCAGACATTTTTATTGATCTCATCAGGTTAGAAACCTCAGACATTTCTGTTGATCTCATCAGGTTAGAAACCTCAGACATTTCTGTTGATCTCATCAGGTTAGAAACCTCAGACATTTTTGTTGATCTCATCAGGTTAGAAATAATAGAAACCTCAGACATTTCTGTTGATCTCATCAGGTTAGAAACCTCAGACATTTTTGTTGATCTCATCAGGTTAGAAACCTCAGACATTTTTGTTGATCTAATCAGGTTAGAAACCTCAGACATTTTTGTTGATCTCATCAGGTTAGAAACCTCAGACATTTCTGTTGATCTCATCAGGTTAGAAACCTCAGACATTTTTGTTGATCTCATCAGGTTAGAAATAATAGAAACCTCAGACATTTCTGCTGATCTCATCAGGTTAGAAACCTCAGACATTTTTGTTGATCTCATCAGGTTAGAAACCTCAGACATTTTTGTTGATCTCATCAGGTTAGAAACCTCAGACATTTTTGTTGATCTCATCAGGTTAGAAATAATAGAAACTTCAGACATTTCTGTTGATCTCATCAGGTTAGAAACCTCAGACATTTTTGTTGATCTCATCAGGTTAGAAACCTCAGACATTTTTGTTGATCTCATCAGGTTAGAAACCTCAGACATTTTTGTTGATCTCATCAGGTTAGAAACCTCAGACATTTCTGTTGATCTCATCAGGTTAGAAACCTCAGACATTTTTGTTGATCTCATCAGGTTAGAAATAATAGAAACCTCAGACATTTCTGTTGATCTCATCAGGTTAGAAACCTCAGACATTTTTGTTGATCTCATCAGGTTAGAAACCTCAGACATTTTTGTTGATCTCATCAGGTTAGAAACCTCAGACATTTTTGTTAATCTCATCAGGTTAGAAACCTCAGACATTTTTGTTGATCTCATCAGGTTAGAAACCTCAGACATTTCTGTTGATCTCATCAGGTTAGAAACCTCAGACATTTTTGTTGATCTCATCAGGTTAGAAACCTCAGACATTTTTGTTGATCTCATCAGGTTAGAAATAATAGAAACCTCAGACATTTCTGTTGATCTCATCAGGTTAGAAACCTCAGACATTTTTGTTGATCTCATCAGGTTAGAAACCTCAGACATTTTTGTTGATCTCATCAGGTTAGAAACCTCAGACATTTTTGTTGATCTCATCAGGTTAGAAACCTCAGACATTTCTGTTGATCTCATCAGGTTAGAAACCTCAGACATTTTTGTTGATCTCATCAGGTTAGAAATATTAGAAACCTCAGACATTTCTGTTGATCTCATCAGGTTAGAAACCTCAGACATTTTTGTTGATCTCATCAGGTTAGAAACCTCAGACATTTTTGTTGATCTCATCAGGTTAGAAACCTCAGACATTTCTGTTGATCTCATCAGGTTAGAAACCTCAGACATTTTTGTTGATCTCATCAGGTTAGAAACCTTAGACAATTTTGTTGATCTCATCAGGTTAGAAACCTCAGACATTTTTGTTGATCTCATCAGGTTAGAATCCTCAGACATTTTTGTTGATCTCATCAGGTTAGAAATGTTGATATTTTTTGTTGATCTCATCAGGTTAGAAACCTCAGACATTTTTGTTGATCTCATCAGGTTAGAAATGTTGAGACATCTTTGTTGATCTCATCAAGTTAGAAATGTTGATATTTTTGTTGATCTTACCAGACTATAAATGTTTAAATAACTGACACTTGTTAAAGCCACCTCTTAAATTCTCCCCTCCACAGAAATTTATTCCCAGAAAATGTGGTCACGGCTTGCTTTCAACAGGTAAACTCTACTCTACCTATAAATAATATCAACTTCTGGAAGTAGTTGAATTAAGTCTGTAGTGTGACGCTTCGGATTTTAAACTTCATTATCGTTCAATGTGACTTAAACAATTAAAATCTACATTTATTTATTTTCCTTTAATTCGACACCAAAGTAATCGGTAGCCAAGAAAAAATAAACCGGGAGTGATCTCCCCTAAACTTTCTCGAATATTCTAATATAACACTACCAGGGATGGCAACTCGGAATATAGACATGATTTTTGTTTACTTAAACTTTTAAAAATAGAATAAAATCTAGTAGAAAAAAGAATTGCGCACCAAGTGAACGCCAAAGCAAAAAGCACATAATAGTGCGCAATATTATTAGTTCTTTATAAATTTACATGCGTTTTTTGAGAAATCGGAAATAGCGTAAATTAGTACTTCCGGTCTACGGAAATTACTCAAAATTTGATAGAAGGTAGAGAATTATATCTTTTACTTACATGTGAAATTTCATTTATCTATCTAAAATAGTACTCAAGTTATAGGCTTTTGAAAAATTCAAGGTAGAAAAGGTACCACTTCCGGTTGTCGGAAATCGCTCAAAAGCTGAAACGGATCTACGATTTTGATAAAATACCTATATATGAAATTTCATCAACCTAGCTGTAACGGTACTCAAGTAATCGTGTTTACACAGACAGACAGACAGACAGACACACACACACAGACATACGGACAAGATTGCAAAATTATGTTTTTCCGTATCAGTGAGGTGTAAAACGTCGAGATTTGTAAAAATCTCGATTTTTTTTTTTGCACGATTACAATACTTTCTCTATACTTCGTATATACGAGAAAGTAAAAAGATTGTTGCTTTAAAATGGCGACAATGCTATGACTTTAAATGACGACGATGAAATGACTTTAACCCTTTATTTACGGAATTAGGTTCCGAATGACATTTTTTCTTAAACAATGTGTTATCATATTGCTTTTGGCACACTTAAAGCATATGTCGAAGGAAATTTTGTTTCATAAATTTTGAAGGGCCCAAACATATATTGGTACTTATAAGTACCGTCACGAATGTAGGACATTTTTTTCCAAAAATTAAAAAAATTACAAAACAGGAAAAAACGATACAACTTATTAACTAATAACATGGCAATCATTATAACAATCATTTTTTGTAATTTTCACATATAAACCCAGCACAAAAGTATACTTTGAGTACGATTTTTACTGGATTTTCTATCGGAACACATCTTAGACTTCAAACGCAGCAAAAGGTGCCGACATGTCATGCTCCCGCATTCCTGATATATTATTGTCTATCGTCTTTCTGGTGTGGCAACAGTTGCCGGACTAAACCTGCTTTTGCTGGAAGCTTCCAATAGCCATTACAATGAGCCACATAAACAAATATTTTGAAAACGAAATCCTAGTCATTCAGTACACTACTACTAGTAATGCTAGTATAATTGTAGCCTACTAGAATGTTATGACAAGTCTACACTACAGTGTAAAGTTCATAAATAGAAGTGAGCTCAATGTGTTTAGAACAGCCGTAGTATTCTACTGGTTTGTGTTTACTGATTAAAATTTACAAAACGATCTATATTGCATGCAGATGTATGAACTATTACTAGTCTACATGTACACGCTAGTTGTTGTAGACATAACAGTTTTTTTTTCAAAAAATATAACTAACACATCTTACTTCTAGAACTAGACTTTGGTATACAATTACAAATAAAGTATACTAAACCTAGTAAACGAGCCTGCAACTGCCACCTCTATTCTTGTTATTCTTTTACTACTAGAAATCTGCAATTAATTACAATATTTCTGATGAAAACCCTATGCTAACCTTCTTATGAATGAATAAATATAATTTTTTAAGTACATTTCGATAATTAATTATCAAAATAATATTTATGTCACTCCCCATCGAAAATCTGCAATTTCCAAGAAATCCTAAAAAAAAAAAATGACCGTGTGCCCTGACGTTACTTACAAATCCACAAACATCAATCTATTACAAAGACAATTTGATAAAAATTGTAAAACTAGAAGTTAAACACATTGACCTGACTATCGAAGATGTCAATAAACAATATTCGGTGTTGAAAACTTGAAGAATAAGGTAAAACAAAGGGAAATCAGGAACACATTTGAGATATGTACAGAACGATTGTGAACTACAGATACAGCAGAGATTGAAAATGGCGCCACAACAGAAATTTTCAAAAAAAAAAACATCGATCCCTCCACCTAGCTGTGACTCAGGGGAGATGATACTATCAATTACATCAATAATATTTAAATTCGTCTTAAATTAAAAATAATACAGGCGCTTAATTAAAGTGGTACTTGTAAGTGCCGTCAGTGGATAAAGGGTCGAATGGCGACGATGCTATGACTTACACGGTGGGTTTCGTTTTTCAGGAGTGACGCGAATCACCGTTCACCAGAAATGTGTCGTCTGCTTGATTTCTTCCCTTTCAAATACAAGTGGGCAAAATGGGTTGCCTTTTGTCTCACGTTGTATTTTTTAGGAATTTTTTTTACCCTGATTAATTTTTTAAATTAATGAAATTAGTTCAGTAAAATGTAATAAATACTTTTATATATGTTAAACAAGTGTGAATGTTGTCAAAATAAAATAATACAGTAGACCCTAATTCACGTATTTCCCATCTTGTGTTCTGCTCGATGTTCTCAGCTATTAGACCAAAAAAAAAAAAGTTTACAAAAATGCAAACTTACTTACTTCAAACACTAATCGGTAGGTTTTGTTAATTAATACTCATAAATAACCAATTCAACTTGTATAAATTACCAAGAAACATTGTTAAAAAATGAATAACCGGAATCGTCGTTTTCGTCGGCCATCATTACCATGACGACTGTTAAAAAAAAAAAGTAAGTCAAGTGAAAGCCTTAAGTCAGCCATGTTAATGGATTATTCTTGTCACGTGTTTTCAGGCTCAGACCACCTACAGGGCGCGAGACTTTGTGTTAAGCAACCAATCAACAGGCGAGTGGACACATGCACAGAAATCATAATACAGAAATCATAAGACACATGTACAGAAATCATAAGACACATGCACAGAAATCATTAAACACACGTTCATACATGAAACACATACATGAAACACATACAATGCAGATTCAGAGTAAAATATCATGTAGTAAAATTTAGACAAACCACTAGACGCCCCCAACCGATTTAATTGGACAGGTGACGCAAGCAATCAAACATGGCGGACAGTCAACACCACCCGCACTTTGATGGTCAAGGGCGTAGGGATAACCAGCTCAACTAATGTCTTAGGTAGGTCAACTGCCGGCTCCACCAAAGGCTAAGTAGGTCAACTGGCGGCTCCACCAAAGTCGTAAGTAGGTCAACTGCCGGCTCCACCAATGCCTTAAGTAGGTCAACTGCCGGCTCCACCAATGCCTTATGATTTCTCCACAGGCCTGGTGCTGTGCTGTATGATATTCGGGATGGCCTCAGCCTCTGTAGGACCAGTCGCCAAGCCCTTCCTGGCATTCTTCTTCTCGGCCAATGAAATCATCATGAAAATATTGCGCTGGTTCGTCTGGTCAGTGCGTTTGTCTGTCTGTCCAGTTGATGACATCATCACTCATGTAGGACCCCCAAAACCCGCCATGTTTTACTCCCCAGGGTGACGCCGGTGGGCGTGGCATCGCTGATTGCTGTGGCCTTCCTGCAGACGAGCG
Organism: Physella acuta; assembly: GCF_028476545.2. NCBI lineage: Eukaryota > Metazoa > Mollusca > Gastropoda > Physidae > Physella > Physella acuta. Next base: position 182,544 of record NW_026731874.1, read on the forward strand.
ACCTGGACAGCTCAGTCCGCTCGCTCGGGATGTTCTCCCTCAGTGTGTTGGCCTCGCTGGCCGTCCACCAGTTCCTCATCCTCCCTGCGGTACATTTCATTCTCATCCGCGAAAACCCGTTTTCATTTCTGCTGACCTTGGGACGACCTTGGCTTGTCAGTTTTGCAGCAGCTAGCTCGTAAGTACAGCGTGGTTAAAGGCCAAGTGCCGCACCAAGGGTTAATCATTTAATTTAATGACCTTCTTCGTCAGACATGGCTAGTTTGATTCTCTAAAAATATCTTCGCTAAATATACATATTACAATGGTACCTTTAACATACTGGTACCTTAACATACTGGTACATTAACATACGGGTACCTTAACATACGGGTGCCCTAAGATTTTTGGATAGCCAACGGTCAGTCGGGCGATTGAGATACACGCAACAGATCGGCGACGAAGTTGCTGGATAAGAAACCGCTAAACCTGATGCTACTGGTATTGTAGCGAGGCTATAAATAGAAAACCGCTAAACCTGATGCTACTGGTATTGTAGCGAGGCTATAAATAGAAAACCGCTAAACCTGATGCTACTGGTATTGTAGCGAGGCTATAAATAGAAAACCGCTAAACATGATGCTACTGGTATTGTAGCGAGGCTATAGCTAAACCTGATGCTACTGGTATTGTAGCGAGGCTATAGCTAAACCTGATGCTACTGGTATTGTAGCGAGGCTATAGCTAAACCTGATGCTACTGGTCAGGGGCGGAACTACAGTGCCGCCAGACCCCGCAATGCGGGGGGGGGGGGGGGGGGCAGGCCGTTTAGGGGCCCACGGCTGACCATAATTAATATTTTTAAAAATTTTGAATTTAATTTGGTTTGTACAAGAAAAACACGAGTACGAGTATCTTTATTTTACAGTCACTATACCACGCTCTTCCGCAAACAATAAAATCCATTACACAAACTACTGTGTAAAATATAGACAACTCTTCAAATTTGAATGACTTCTTTGACTCGTTGCCCCCCTTTGATAGCTAAATAGAGGACACGTAACTGTTTGACCGATCCTCCTAAGTGTACTGTGGCGGATGGGGCAGGGGATGGGGACCAAAAAGGGGGCTAAAAATTTGTCGTCAATTTTTTTTATATATTTAAAAGTTATTTATAGTTGTATTTTTTAACCATCGTCAAGGCCGAGTTCTATTTTCCTACAATCAAACACACACTGTCGCCGGCAAAATTCTTTAAAAAAACAACAAAGTCTATAGCACGAGAAGCCACTACATATGAAGTGGGCTTTCATGATGCGCGGTTCTTCTTTGCGGCATTAGTTAGGGACCCGAAATCCATTGTATGTGTTTGCAATAGTGGTTGAATTTGTATCCTGTACTATCTTGTATCCTACAAATAATGAAAAAAATATAACACTAGAAACTTCGGTTTTATATACGTTTACTTGTTTTTGCTTTTACAAAAAAATATCAAATATAGTAAACTTTTAAGGCCTATACTTGGAATTATCTCCCCTGAGTAAGTTTTACAATGGGCGATGCTGACGAACATAGGCGTTTTGTTGTCTCTTTCAAGTTTTTTCCCGAGCCGACCCCCATCCCATCCATCTTTCTTAACCTAGCAAGTATCGAGTAGATCAATGTATCGTTTATGAACTACTTCCTTACCGTACGATTCACATTTTGTCAGACACTAGTCAACAGATATTAATTTACTTGCATAGTATTAGGCACATCTAATTCACAAAACAGGGAAGGTAAGAATTAAGATTATTTTTTATATAATTATTTAGAAATTAATTAAAACGTTTAGAATTAATTGAACATTATTAATAGTCAATTACTATTTATAAATGACGTCATTGAGGTGGGTGTGTGTGAGGGTCTGGCTTTTTGTTAATCGTTAAAAAATGTGACATTATTTGCAGATTTCACCCCCCCCCCCCCCCCCCCCCCCCAAATTCTGAAGGTTATCCGACGCGTGAGCTGGCCACATACAGTTGTACATGGGAAAAACATTTTTCTGTCTATTCTGCATCATTCACCCAATCGCCATGAAAACTTAGGAAGCTGTTGAGTACAGGCCCGCAAAGATTTCTGTCATAGGCCTAACGGAAATATGCGATTTAGCGCCCCGAGATCTTCCAAAAGCGGATGCCGGAAGAAACAATGTGTTGCACCCATCACCCGTTCAGTAATGTAACCGGTAGCTCCAAGAGCCCCGTGACTCCCATGACACCTGGGCCGTCGCTGAGGGACTTACAGGAATGCCTTGGAATGTCTAGTTGGTAGCGTGGACAAACCCGCGCCCTAAGATCCAAGATATGAACTGCCGACATTGTTAACATTTAATTCAACTTCTGAAAAACAGGGCACACGGTTGGTAACGTTTTGATGAAAGCCTCATAAAAATCGGCGTCAGTTTGGTGTGTTGGATTAGATTTTGAGAGTCTTTGCTTCTCACTTGGAAAACTGAATGGGGCCAGCTCGTGTGTTGGTAAACCTCTGATTTATTCGTGTACCAGATGGAAATTAAAAATTTTTTTAGAGCGACTCTTGTTTTCCATATATATATATATATATATATATATATATATATATATATATATATATATATATATAGGGCCCAAAAAAAATTCTGCGGGGGGGGGGGGGGGGGGGGGGGAGGGAGGGCTTTTTTTCTAGTTCCGCCACTGCTACTGTAGCGAGGCTATAAATAGACACGTCGAACAGTCTCAAAGGTAGAATGAAACCAAACTCATTTCATTTTTTTTACAGCCTTCAGGTTAGAGGGGGCGTGGGGGCAAAGAACAGTGACACGAAGATAGCAGGGGTGTACAGTCGTATCTATTCAGCTCAATGATGTTAATATGTTAGTTCCATTACGTTCATGGATAAATAAAGTGTAGCATCGAGTCAAGCTCTTATTAAAAAACCATGTAATACAAGCAGTTGTATTTTGGGGGTGGGTGGGGAGGTCTGACAGATTTATGGCATTGCAATTGACTTCAGTTGGGGAGGGGAAAGGAGGGAGGGGGTTCTACAACACCGGACTTGAAAGTTGTTGAACATTGAAAAAGTTAAGTTTTGGAAGTTAAAAATTGGATCTAATGTGCCGATGGTCCTGATGTAGGGCTGTGGCGATACCAGAAACTCTGCGGGCGCTGGAAGAGGAGCAACACATAGACAAGCGCATCACCAGGTTTGTTGTACCATTCGCCACGACCATCAACCGTGACGGAAGCTGCATCTTTATCGTCTGCTCCTGCGTCTTTATAGGTCAGCTCGTTGGTGCGGACCTCCATGCTGGCAGGATCGTTCTTTTATGGTAGGTCAGCACATGTTGGTCACTACAAGTAGGTTAGAACATATAGGTCACCACGTGTTTTTGAAGTGTGATTTACATTTATGTAGGTCATTACATCATTTATATAGGTCATTACATCAATTCAGCGTGTCAATGGCCTTGACCAACTTTCTTCCAGGGTTTTGACCAGTGTCGTGTCCCTGGCTATCCCATCGGTACCCAGTGCAGGGGTGGTGGCGGTCGTTATCAACTTGACCGCTCTGGGGATCCCAGCAGACCTCGTGGGTCTGTTGTTTGCTACAGAATGGTTGCTGTAAGTCTGTTGTTTGCTACAGAATGGTTGCTGTAAGTCTGTTGTTTGCTACAGAATGGTTGCTGTAAGTCTGTTGTTTGCTACAGAATGGTTGCTGTAAGTCTGTTGTTTGCTACAGAATGGTTGCTGTAAGTCTGTTGTTTGCTACAGAATGGTTGCTGTAAGTCTGTTGTTTGCTACAGAATGGTTGCTGTAAGTCTGTTGTTTGCTACAGAATGGTTGCTGTAAGTCTGTTGTTTGCTACAGAATGGTTGCTGTAAGTCTGTTGTTTGCTACAGAATGGTTGCTGTAAGTCTGTTGTTTGCTACAGAATGGTTGCTGTAAGTCTGTTGTTTGCTACAAAATGACCTTATCTTTTGCCTGCAGTGACCGCTTCAGGTCAGGAACAAATATGCTGAGTCATGGTTTCTGTGCTATGGTGACCTACAGGTATTGTAAGAGCTACCTCCAGAAACAAGAGAGCTACCTGGATGACATAGAACTTGATGTTTCTGAGCCAATGGTCAAATCTAAGAATTGACAAGATCTAACCGGCTAGGCCAGGGTTAGCCAGAAGATCTAACCGGCTAGGCCAGGGTTAGCCAGAAGATCTAACCGGCTAGGCCAGAAGATCTAACCGGCTAGGCCAGAAGATCTAACCGGCTAGGCCAGAAGATCTAACCGGCTAGGCCAGAAGATCTAACCGGCTAGGCCAGAAGATCTAACCGGCTAGGCCAGAAGATCTAACCGGCTAGGCCAGAAGATCTAACCGGCTAGGCCAGAAGATCTAACCGGCTAGGCCAGAAGATCTAACCGGCTAGGCCAGAAGATCTAACCGGCTAGGCCAGAAGATCTAACCGGCTAGGCCAGAAGATCTAACCGGCTAGGCCAGAAGATCTAACCGGCTAGGCCAGAAGATCTAACCGGCTAGGCCAGAAGATCTAACCGGCTAGGCCAGAAGATCTAACCGGCTAGGCCAGAAGATCTAACCTGCTAGGCCAGAAGATCTAACCTGCTAGGCCAGAAGATCTAACCGGCTAGGCCAGAAGATCTAACCGGCTAGGCCAGGGTTAGCCAGAAGATCTAACCGGCTAGGCTAGTAGATCTAACCAGTTATCTGTATCAAAACAAGCAAAACATAAGTCACCTGAGAGGACCCATACAATCTGTAAATCACATTTAGATGACCAAATCACATGGAGCAAGAGCAAACAAAATAGATGAGTCACATTTTTTGACAATATACATATTTTTCTACTAATAACATTTATCTGCATATTTCTGTATACTGAAACTATAAAATCTGAAAATAAAAAAAAACTTATAACTCCAAATAACAAGCTTGTTACTTGGGACTTTGTTTAAACATGAGAGAAGAACTGTTTACCTGCATCAATACTTTGGTTCATTCAGCTACAAGCTTGACCTTTATGTAGATATGTATTGCACAGTAGTTTTAATCTGACTCCAGCTGACGCAAGCAAAGACTCCAGCGGCTGACTCAGGTAAACATCTGACTCCAGTGGCTGACTCAGCCAAACTTATGACTCCATCAGGCTGACTCAGGTAAACATCTGACTCAGGGAAACATCTGACTCCATCAGGCTGACTCAGGTAAACACCTGACTCAGGGAAACATCTGACTCCAGTGGCTGACTCAGGTAAACATCTGACTCCAGTGGCTGACTCAGGTAAACATCTGACTCCAGCAGGCTGACTCAGGTAAACATCTGACTCAGGTAAACATCTGACTCCAGCAGGCTGACTCAGGTAAACATCTGACTCCAGTGGCTGACTCAGGTAAACATCTGACTCAGGTAAACATCTGACTCAGGTAAACATCTGACTCAGGTAAACATCTGACTCAGGTAAACATCTGACTCAGGTAAACATCTGACTCCAGTGGCTGACTCAGGTAAACATCTGACTCCAGTGGCTGACTCAGGTAAACATCTGACTCAGGTAAACATCTGACTCCAGTAGGCTGACTCAGGTAAACATCTGACTCAGGTAAACATCTGACTCCAGTGGCTGACTCAGGTAAACATCTGACTCAGGTAAACATCTGACTCCAGCAGGCTGACTCAGGTAAACATCTGACTCCAGTGGCTGACTCAGGTAAACATCTGACTCAGGTAAACATCTGACTCAGGTAAACATCTGACTCAGGTAAACATCTGACTCAGGTAAACATCTGACTCAGGTAAACATCTGACTCCAGTGGCTGACTCAGGTAAACATCTGACTCCAGTGGCTGACTCAGGTAAACATCTGACTCCAGTGGCTGACTCAGCCAAACTTATGACTCCATCAGGCTGACTCAGGTAAACATCTGACTCAGGGAAACATCTGACTCCAGTGGCTGACTCAGGTAAACATCTGACTCCAGTGGCTGACTCAGCCAAACTTATGACTCCATCAGGCTGACTCAGGTAAACATCTGACTCAGGGAAACATCTGACTCCAGTGGCTGACTCAGCCAAACTTATGACTCCATCAGGCTGACTCAGGTAAACATCTGACTCAGGGAAACATCTGACTCCAGTGGCTGACTCAGGTAAACATCTGACTCCAGTGGCTGACTCAGGTAAACATCAGACTCAGGTAAACATCTGACTCCAGCAGGCTGACTCAGGTAAACATCTGACTCAGGTAAACATCTGACTCCAGCAGGCTGACTCAGGTAAACATCTGACTCCAGCAGGCTGACTCAGGTAAACATCTGACTCCAGCAGGCTGACTCAGGTAAACATCTGACTCCAGTGGCTGACTCAGGTAAACATCTGACTCAGGTAAACATCTGACTCCAGCAGGCTGACTCAGGTAAACATCTGACTCCAGTGGCTGACTCAGGTAAACATCTGACTCAGGTAAACATCTGACTCCAGCAGGCTGACTCAGGTAAACATCTGACTCCAGCAGGCTGACTCAGGTAAACATCTGACTCCAGTGGCTGACTCAGGTAAACATCTGACTCCAGTAGGCTGACTCAGGTGAACATCTGACTCCAGCAGGCTGACTCAGGTAAACATCTGACTCCAGCAGGCTGACTCAGGTAAACATCTGACTCCAGTGGCTGACTCAGGTAAACATCTGACTCAGGTAAACATCTGACTCCAGCGGCTGACTCAGGTAAACATCTGACTCAGGTAAACATCTGACTCAGGTGAACATCTGACTCAGGTAAACATCTGACTCCAGTGGCTGACTCAGGTAAACATCTGATGGCTGACTCAGGTAAACATCTGACTCAGGTAAACATCTGACTCCAGCGGCTGACTCAGGTAAACATCTGACTCCAGTGGCTGACTCAGGTAAACATCTGACTCCAGTTGCTGACTCAGGTAAACATCTGACTCAGGTAAACATCTGACTCCAGTGGCTGACTCAGGTAAACATCTGACTCAGGTAAACATCTGACTCAGGTAAACATCTGACTCCAGTGGCTGACTCAGGTAAACATCTGACTCAGGTAAACATCTGACTCCAGCGGCTGACTCAGGTAAACATCTGACTCCAGTTGCTGACGCAGGTGAAGGCAGTGATCAAGACCCGAGGTAGCTGACAGCTTGCTGCAGCCATAGACTTGACTCTTGGAAGTTGTTGCAGTGGTCTAGCTGAGAGCTGATGCTGTGGAGAAACTCAAGCATCAACTTGTAGCGCTCCAAGACATCAAACCTGCAGGAGGCCTGCACCTTCCTCAGACACACAGGACACAGAAACAGCGGCTGGGCCAGAGCCTGGCTCACGGCGCTGCTTTCATTCATAGCACAGCGGAAAAACTTGCAGTGGTCTAGTCCAAATAGATGGCACAGCTCATGGGTCAAGGTCTGGAATAATAAACAAGTTCAGAAGTCAAATTCTGGAATAATAAACAAGTTCAGAGGTCAAATTCTGGAATAATCAAATAGCTTATAGGTCAAATTCTGGAATAATAAACAAGTTCATGGGTCAAATTGTGGAATAATTAAATAGCTCATAGGTCAAATTGTGGAATAATTAAATAGCTCATAGGTCAAATTTTGGAAAAATTAAATAGCTCATAGGTCAAATTGTGGAATAATTAAATAGCTCATAGGTCAAATTTTGGAAAAATTAAATAGCTCATAGGTCAAATTGTGGAATAATTAAATAGCTCATAGGTCAAATTTTGGAAAAATTAAATAGCTCATAGGTCAAATTGTGGAATAATTAAATAGCTCATAGGTCAAATTTTGGAAAAATTAAATAGCTCATAGGTCAAATTCTGGAATAATTAAATAGCTCATAGGTCAAATTGTGGAATAATTTAATAGCTCATAGGCCAAATTCTGGAAAAATTAAATAGCTCATAGGTCAAGTTCTGGAATAATTAAATAGCTCATAGATCAAGTTCTGAATGCTGTTTGCCTGAAGGCATTTGTTGTATTTAGGCAAGACTCTTTCAGAAACTATCTGGCCCCTAATTATTTTTTAAAGATTTAAAAATAGCAAACAATGAGCATGTCTATGAGAGTGACAAGCTCTCACAAACAGTGTTTCTTCCAGACTTTTTTCTCGGGGGGGGGGGGGGGGGGGCACTTGAAATTTTTTGGGGGGGGGGGGGGGCGGGGCGGGGCGGTAGACTTTCTTCGGGGGGGGGGGGCGGACACTGTTAAAAGTATATATTTTCTATATAAATTTCATTTAGTTCGGGGGGGGGGGGGGGGGGGGGGGGGCGGTAAAAAAAATTTCGGGGGGCAACCCCCCCCCCCCCCCCCAAAGAGATGCCTGGAAGAAACTCTGCTCACAAACAGGGTGTGTATGTATCAGGAACATTGGCTGAAACACAGATGTGGGCTATATCATTTTGTCTGCAGAAATATTAGCATCAGACAAGTACAAAAAATGGCATGTTAATAGATTCTACATTTGCACTGAAAACATATTCTATTTGTAATTTATGACTAAAGGAATCATCGTTGTTTTAAAAGCTAGAGCCAATCTTATTTCTGACCTTGAAGAGTTGCCAGAGTAGCTTCCCATCCACTGTGCCTATATCCTGGCCAGTCTGAGCTAGGTGGTCTCCCCTTCCAAAGCTGACAACAGCTGCCTTGTGTTTGTAGGAGGCTTGGCCCAGCACAGAGTTGAAGCCCTGGGGGTAAAGGTCAGCCCAGGTCAGGCCAGCAACACACAGCCCATCTCTGGGCAGCTCAGCCTCCAAGAGTGGCAGGAGATCATCCACACAGTAGCGGCCAGTGGGAGCTTGCTGCTCTCTCACACTCCACTGTCTTGACTCAGGGCTGACAGGGGGTAGGATCAAAACCTCATAGCCCAGGAAAAAGATCTGAGTCCAGCTTTGTAGAACTTCAAACAGGCCAAGGGTCAACTGGTGGATGGTCAGGGTCAAGTCAGTGATGAATGCTGGGAAGGGAAGCACAGGCAAGAGGTAGATGACCTGACGTCTGGGCAGACACAGACTGGACAGCTGCAAGACATCTCGGGCAGACTTCCACTGGATAAATGTCTGGCCTACATACAGGGGAGCTGACCTGGTCAGTGGAGTAAACAGGTCAGTCTGATGACCACAGGCAGCACAATCTTCATCCAATGTTGGACCTAAGGGACACACAATACAACAAATGTTGGACACACAATACAACAAATGTTGGACACACAATACAACAAATGTTGGACACACAATACAACAAATGTTGGACACACAATACAACAAATGTTGGACACACAATACAACAAATGTTGGACACACAATACAACAAATGTTGGACACACAATACAACAAATGTTGGACACACAATACAACAAATGTTGGACACACAATACAACAAATGTTGGACACACAATACAACAAATGTTGGACACACAATACAACAAATGTTGGACACACAATACAACCTTGATAAAGTGTTGGACTGGAGGGAAAAGAAATTTGGTTGTGTGTAACAGGGGGGGGGGTTCTTGAAGATTGAGATTCGACTATGTTTACCTTGAGATTCCAACTATGTTTACCTTGAGATTCCAACTATGTTTACCTTGAGATTCCAACTATGTTTACCTTGAGATTCCAACTATGTTTACCTTGAGATTCCAACTATGTTTACCTTGAGATTCCAACTATGTTTACCTTGAGATTCCAACTATGTTTACCTTGAGATTCCAACTATGTTTACCTTGAGATTCCAACTATGTTTACCTTGAGATTCGACTATGTTTACCTTGAGATTCCAACTATGTTTACCTTGAGATTCCAACTATGTTTACCTTGAGATTCCAACTATGTTTACCTTGAGATTCCAACTATGTTTACCTTGAGATTCGACTATGTTTACCTTGAGATTCCAACTATGTTTACCTTGAGATTCCAACTATGTTTACCTTGAGATTCCAACTATGTTTACCTTGAGATTCCAACTATGTTTACCTTGAGATTCCAACTATGTTTACCTTGAGATTCCAACTATGTTTACCTTGAGATCCAACTATGTTTACCTTGAGATTCCAACTATGTTTACCTTGAGATTCCAACTATGTTTACCTTGAGATTCCAACTATGTTTACCTTGAGATTCCAACTATGTTTACCTTGAGATTCCAACTATGTTTACCTTGAGATTCCAACTATGTTTACCTTGAGATTCCAACTATGTTTACCTTGAGATTCCAACTATGTTTACCTTGAGATTCCAACTATGTTTACCTTGAGATTCCAACTATGTTTACCTTGAGATTCCAACTATGTTTACCTTGAGATTCCAACTATGTTTACCTTGAGATTCCAACTATGTTTACCTTGAGATTCCAACTATGTTTACCTTGAGATTCCAACTATGTTTACCTTGAGATTCCAACTATGTTTACCTTGAGATTCCAACTATGTTTACCTTGAGATTCCAACTATGTTTACCTTGAGATTCCAACTATGTTTACCTTGAGATTCCAACTATGTTTACCTTGAGATTCCAACTATGTTTACCTTGAGATTCCAACTATGTTTACCTTGAGATTCCAACTATGTTTACCTTGAGATTCCAACTATGTTTACCTTGAGATTCCAACTATGTTTACCTTGAGATTCCAACTATGTTTACCTTGAGATTCCAACTATGTTTACCTTGAGATTCCAACTATGTTTACCTTGAGATTCCAACTATGTTTACCTTGAGATTCCAACTATGTTTACCTTGAGATTCCAACTATGTTTACCTTGAGATTCCAACTATGTTTACCTTGAGATTCCAACTATGTTTACCTTGAGATTCCAACTATGTTTACCTTGAGATTCCAACTATGTTTACCTTGAGATTCCAACTATGTTTACCTTGAGATTCCAACTATGTTTACCTTGAGATTCCAACTATGTTTACCTTGAGATTCCAACTATGTTTACCTTGAGATTCCAACTATGTTTACCTTGAGATTCCAACTATGTTTACCTTGAGATTCCAACTATGTTTACCTTGAGATTCCAACTATGTTTACCTTGAGATTCCAACTATGTTTACCTTGAGATTCCAACTATGTTTACCTTGAGATTCCAACTATGTTTACCTTGAGATTCCAACTATGTTTACCTTGAGATTCCAACTATGTTTACCTTGAGATTCCAACTATGTTTACCTTGAGATTCCAACTATGTTTACCTTGAGATTCCAACTATGTTTACCTTGAGATTCCAACTATGTTTACCTTGAGATTCCAACTATGTTTACCTTGAGATTCCAACTATGTTTACCTTGAGATTCCAACTATGTTTACCTTGAGATTCCAACTATGTTTACCTTGAGATTCCAACTATGTTTACCTTGAGATTCCAACTATGTTTACCTTGAGATTCCAACTATGTTTACCTTGAGATTCCAACTATGTTTACCTTGAGATTCCAACTATGTTTACCTTGAGATTCCAACTATGTTTACCTTGAGATTCCAACTATGTTTACCTTGAGATTCCAACTATGTTTACCTTGAGATTCCAACTATGTTTACCTTGAGATTCCAACTATGTTTACCTTGAGATTCCAACTATGTTTACCTTGAGATTCCAACTATGTTTACCTTGAGATTCCAACTATGTTTACCTTGAGATTCCAACTATGTTTACCTTGAGATTCCAACTATGTTTACCTTGAGATTCCAACTATGTTTACCTTGAGATTCCAACTATGTTTACCTTGAGATTCCAACTATGTTTACCTTGAGATTCCAACTATGTTTACCTTGAGATTCCAACTATGTTTACCTTGAGATTCCAACTATGTTTACCTTGAGATTCCAACTATGTTTACCTTGAGATTCCAACTATGTTTACCTTGAGATTCCAACTATGTTTACCTTGAGATTCCAACTATGTTTACCTTGAGATTCCAACTATGTTTACCTTGAGATTCCAACTAAGTTTACCTTGAGATTCCAACTATGTTTACCTTGAGATTCCAACTATGTTTACCTTGAGATTCCAACTATGTTTACCTTGAGATTCCAACTATGTTTACCTTGAGATTCCAACTATGTTTACCTTGAGATTCCAACTATGTTTATCTTGAGATTCCAACTATGTTTACCTTGAGATTCCAACTAAGTTTACCTTGAGATTCCAACTATGTTTACCTTGAGATTCCAACTATGTTTACCTTGAGATCCAAGTATGTTTACCTTGAGATTCCAACTATGTTTACCTTGAGATTCCAACTATGTTTACCTTGAGATTCCAACTATGTTTACCTTGAGATTCCAACTATGTTTACCTTGAGATTCCAACTATGTTTACCTTGAGATCCAAGTATGTTTACCTTGAGATTCCAACTATGTTTACCTTGAGATTCCAACTATGTTTACCTTGAGATTCCAACTATGTTTACCTTGAGATTCATACTATGTTTACCTTGAGATTCCAACTATGTTTACCTTGAGATTCCAACTATGTTTACCTTGAGATTCCAACTATGTTTACCTTGAGATTCCAACTATGTTTACCTTGAGATCCTACTATGTTTACCTTGAGATTCCAACTATGTTTACCTTGAGATTCCAACTATGTTTACCTTGAGATTCCAACTATGTTTACCTTGAGATTCCAACTATGTTTACCTTGAGATCCAACTATGTTTACCTTGAGATTCCAACTATGTTTACCTTGAGATTCCAACTATGTTTACCTTGAGATTCCAACTATGTTTACCTTGAGATTCCAACTATGTTTACCTTGAGATTCCAACTATGTTTACCCTGAGATTCCAACTATGTTTACCTTGAGATTCCAACTATGTTTACCTTGAGATTCCAACTATGTTTACCTTGAGATTCCAACTATGTTTACCTTGAGATTCCAACTATGTTTACCTTGAGATTCCAACTATGTTTACCTTGAGATTCCAAAGAGTTGAAGAGAGCAATGAACCCCTGGTCAGTTCTGGTCAAACCTGTGTCCAGGTACAGCCGAGCTAAACTGAACAATCTTTGGGCTGATGCAGGGAACTTGTCCAGATTGCCTGGGGAGAATTCAAACACATGTACCACACCACCACACCACCACACCACCAGATGACACTACACCACACCACCACACCACCACACCACCAGATGACACTACACCAGATGACACTACACCACACACCACATGACACCACCAGATAAAACCACACCAGATGATACCACACATGACACCACACATGATGACACTACACCACACACCACATGACACCACCAGATAAAACAACACCAGATGATACCACACATGACACCACACATGATGACACTACACCACACACCACATGACACCACCAGATAAAACCACACCAGATGATACCACACATGACACCACACATGATGACACTACACCACCCACCACATTACATGACACCACCAGATAAAACCACACCAGATGATACCACACATGACACCACACATGATGACACTACACCACCCACCACATTACATGACACCACCAGATGACACTACACCACACACCACATGACACCACCAGATAAAACCACACCAGATGACACCACAAATGACACCAGATGACACAACACCACCCACCACATTACATGACACCACAGAATACATACAACCACACCACAGTTTTGTAACACATGCATTGATTGGCTGTACAGAAACACTGTAATACATCTTTAATACAGCCCACTTTGTAGTCATTTGTACTTTGCTGATAAAATTCTTAGAATTTCCTTTTTAAGCTAAAGGATAGTAAATGGCCCTGATATGCTATATTTGTTTACATTTTCACTGACAAAATTAAAACAACCAAATTTTTTTTTAGCTTTTTAAAAATTTTTTTAGTCACAAAAAAACTTGAAACATTAAATAATAAAATCTTTAGTAAGTCCTACAACCAAAAAAAAGTTTTTCTACCCATATTTATTTTAATAACAGTGCTATTAACATCATTAAAAAAATATTAAATTGTCCTTTCAAGAGTTTTTTAGGTGTTCAGCTGCTGGGTGTAATCATGACCTATTAATGAACTTGGCCTTTTTATGGGTGTGTGGTGAAGGTCACTTCAACTATACACAGAAAGAATGTTTCACTTCATAGTGATCAGTTTGTTGACGTGTTTTCCCCTGAATCATTATGATTTTTAATCGCTCTTCATGTCTAAAAACAATAAACCTGAAGTTCTCTATGAAGTCTATTGTTTTTTGTTTTTTTTTAAATAGGAAATACAAAATGTTTGTCAGGTTATAGATCTAGAATATAGATTCTTTGTCTTGTTTTTTTTTTAAATATAAAAATGTTAATATGACTTTATAATTAGATCTTTAGATCTAGATGTATAGATTCTATACGGGCATGCTAATTTATAGGATAAAGAAGGGTACTAAGAGTGTAAGAAAAAAGTCACAGAAAAAACAACACAAAAAAAAAAACCCCAGAAAAAAAGTCACAGCAATAAAGTCATGGGGAAAAAGTCACAAAGATGTATAGCTGAAGATTGAAGCTAAAAAGTGAATAGCTATACAGAAGAACCTTTTACCCTTCTAATATAAACATGAATTGTTCACAAAGGATTCAGCAATTATTTTTAATGAATTTTTTCCATACACCTAAGTAAGGCTGCTATTTTTCAGCCGCCATCTTGTTTACGTAATAGACAATATAAGGCATACTCATTTTAAAAAACAACCGTTCAATCTTTTAATTCAATCATAAAATGTTCTAAACATGTCAGAAATTATTTGAATTAGGCTAGGCCACCTTCATTATTATAATTTTCAATTAGAGCTATGTGCAAAATTAATAGCAAATAACAGCAGTACTTAAGTTTCCTGTAGTATTTCAGGTGCTGATATTATTGTAACTTTTAGTATTTCAGGTGCTGATATTCTTGTAACTTTTAGTGATATGATTTATCAAAATACAATTTTTTAAAAATTGGTTTTATGTTGATTTTTTTTGCTTCCTTGTGTTGTCTCCCATTAACAATATTCTGTTATTCACCCCATTAGAAACAAAACAAATGGATTTCTCAGCTTCTAATTAAGCTACCAATATAAATGAAGTATCTATGTAAAGCTTAACTTCAACAACCAGTAACTAACAGGTTTATAAGGTAGAAAACTCACGGTTGTTGAGAAACTGCAAGACGCGAAACATGAAAAGATGAGGCGGTAAACTGCAAGAAGAAAATGCGAGACACCTGCGGAATCAAGGGTAAATAGCCAGACACAATATGAAAAAAAATTGTTTCATGTTTTTGAGTTTTTGTTTTTTTTTATAGTTATAAACTAAATAAGTTGATATATCACAAAAGTTGTGTCGTTCTTTTTTTAAATCTAGTTTTGATTTTTTAAAATATATATTAAAACATCTTAACATCCTACGACTGCCCGCTCTTGTGTTGTTGAAGGTAGGAGAAAATGGTGTCTTGATAGACAGGTCAGTGTGAGTTCACAAAGAGAATATTATTTTAGGCTATATTTTTAAAATCTATATCTAGATATTCAAAATTCTTAGCATTGCCATCCGCTTCTTGCCCGCTCACGTTTTCTAATCTGCGCAAAAAAAAAAAACGCAGTTTGTAGGGACACAGTTAGTGCATACAAAAACTTTAACATAGGTTAGGTCGGTATACATTTCGAGCCGTCCCACTTTTACTAATTAAGTCTTCATAGTGACAGGACACTGTGCGACCTTAATATCATATACTGCCTTGAATTTTTTGGGGAAAAAAGTATACCTGCATGCCGCAACATCATTCAAGGTCAATACCTTGGTGAATTATTTTAAGTTCGGTTTCAATGAGTATAACTGTATATAGCCCTCTCCTCCACCACATAAAAAATAAAAAATTACTAACATGGTCAGGTTCAAAAGTGGAATGTTGGATGCAAGAAGGGGAGCGGGTGGTATTGAAACAACGAAGCTGTTTCTTTAATCGTAAAAAATAAATTTGTCTGGAAATTTGTAATCTCATTTTTAATTAATTAGTTAATTTTATAATCTCTAAAGAAAACAAAGGGAGATAGTTTATCTAGTTTACTAGTTGAGATTTATTAAGGCACAACACACAACACTATGAGTGTGTGGTATGTGGCCTGACCTATTAAATATATTATTGTTTTGAGTTTATATTGAACTCAATGCACACAAAAGAAACGCCGGTTGGTTGAGGCTACACCGAGGGTTCGTTCTGCTACATAATAAAGGAAACTTACTTTGCAACAATACAATAAATATATGTTTGTGGCGGCAGAAGGCCTCGGTGTTCCAAACAAAAGAAATAAGTTGATCTATCCTCTGCGGTATTTCTGGCGGTTTTTAACAAGGTGGTATTCTAAGTCTACACAAAAGATGGTGAAGTTCACAAATCATCAGAATGTCTAGCTTGGAAAAATCAGAAGTTTAACAATTAAATGAAACGTCTTTCAAGTCTGCATCAAATAACACTGTGAATCGGTCACGGTAAATTTTCGCAGACAGCCTCGCATCCTACCACCACCCTGCGTAAGTAGCGGGTTGTGGTAAAATACACGGCAAAAAGTCTCGTGACCGACGGTTATTGCGCCCTTCTCGCAGTTTACTGCCTCGCCATTTCCCAAAACTCATTAATTCTAAATCTAATCTTATGCTTATAATTAAAAATTATGCTACTACCTATTTGTTACTCGGCTACTACTAAAACAGATCAGATATATTCTCATTCTGATGTATTCATTATATTGAAATATATTGCTTACCGATCAAAAATCCATAATCTTTTTTGCAGATAGATCTAGTTTCTACTCCAGTGTTTTTGTTGACAGCCTGACAGTCAGGTAAATTTGACACCAAAGACTCGGTTGTTATGTTGTTTTCAAAATTATTGCTAACGTTATGCTGATTAGAATGAGATCTAGATCTAGATCTATGATCATGATGAATCTTCTGCAGCTCACACTTATCGTTAGCAGTCTCAGTGGAAGACTGAAGTTTTGAGTTATCTGCAGGTTTCTTGCTATGATTAGTTTGAGTAGACTTAAGTCTACTGCTAACCTCTTCTACACTGCTGTTTAATCCCATTTTTAGAATTTCATTTGAATCTAAAATTTATTCTAAATCTAGATATTAGATAAATCTAAACTATCATAATCAAACATACGCTATAATAATAATAAATATAGAGCTAGATCTAGATCTAGATTTTTATTTCGTCATTAGATGATTTTTGTTTCGGACGATTGTTTATACTAACTTTATACCAGTCTGACAATGGATTCGTCCGGCCAATGGTTGGCGTTGTATAGTCTAAAAATAAAACGTCAACAAACATGAACTCACTTAGGCACCGAAACAAACTGAGAAAGAATACTGTTTTCATATGGATTATGAAAATGTTAGGACTTTGAGGGGTGTCCCCCCCCCCCCCACCAGCAAGAGATGCCAGGTCTGCATAGATTTATACCTGAGATATTTGTAAACAGTATTGTTTTTTTAAACAGCCTCCCACCCCTCTCCCACCCGAACACAGTAGACAAAGATCTATGAGTCTATAACATTTTATGGAACGTAGGGGAGGAGGGGTTGAAAAGTCACAGATTTCACTTATTAGGATCTGGAGACCAGAATTGTGAACCTTTAACTTTGAACCGTTTCCGTCAGTTAGAAATGCCCGAATTTTCGCTCCGGCGTTCGATCTAGACACACAGAATGGCGACTGACGACAGACAAGGGAAGCAAGTTAAATAAAAGCTTATAAACAAATTTAATAAAAAACGTTTCAATAACAAGCTTTTATGTAATAACGCACTAAAAATAACGCACTAAAAATGAGAAAATAAATGATACACTACTATTTAAATAACTTTAAAGAAAAGCGTGGGACACTTTTGTAATATATTGAGAATTGTGAAGTCAAGGGAACTCACTCTTCTTGTATTAGTCTTATATTTATAATGTTGTTTTGGGTGATGTCCCTTGTTTATGTCTGGTGACTTCCTGTTCCTGTTCCGTCATGGTGGCTGATTAAAGATCTATATACAATCAACGTGGCTTCTGCGTCAGTGTATAATAATGGAAACAGCTCAATCAACCTCAATTGGCGACGAGGATAAATCATCCGCAGAAAAAGAGCACATGCTTACTTAAAAAGAAGCTTGCTAGAGCATATTGGCTAAGTATTTCTAGGATAATGGCGCTGTATGGCCAAATAAAAGAATTTGATTCGAATGATGAAACCATTCATGATTATCTAGATAGGTTAAACTTTTACCTTGAAGCTAACGACGTGACGATAGAAACCAAAAAGAGAGCTGTTTTGTTAACAGTCATAGGGCCTCAACAATTTAGGCTATTAAAGGACTTATGCGCACCAGCTAGTCTAACTACCAAGAGCTTTAACGAGCTGAGCAAACTGCTAACAGACCACCATGCGCCCGCACCACCCAAGTTCCTGTGTAGAGCCAGATTTGACGGTAGGACTCGTCAAACAAACGAATCAATATCAGAATATGTTGCTGCTTTACGTCATCTAAGTGAATTTTGTGAATTCGGGGACACGCTGTCTGACAGACTATGTGAAAAGTTTGTGACAGGTGTAAACAGCCCTGATGTTCAAAGAAAGTTGCTTCTCGAGTCAGATCTCACATTGGAAAAAGCAATACAACTAGCAACTTCATTACAGCAGTCATCCGAGGCGGCCAGATCTCTAGCGCCCTCAGGGATCCATGCAGTAGACAGCAGGTTAGTCAACAAACACCAACCCCATCAGAGCATTTCAACTTATGCTAAACAGCCTGCACGTTCAAATCCTAGATCTAAATCTAGTAATAATTATCAAAAATGTCATCGATGCAACGGTCCCCATGCATCTCATCGATGCAAGTTCAAGTCAGCAACTTGTTATAAGTGCAGTAAGCAAGGTCACATTGCCAAGGCCTGCTTTGCAAAGTCTTCGTCTGTTGCTAAATCTAGCCAGTCAAGACAGTACCGCAACCAAAGGCAGCACTATGTTAACTCTCACCAAGACTACCTAACCCAACCAATGAACCACTCTACCAGTGAAAATGCTCAAACTGATTCGCAGCCGGAGTTCAACCTGTTCTCTGTGAAATCAACAAATCATGCTCCCATCAATGTACCAGTTTGTATAAACGGTAAGAGCATCATCTTCCAACTTGACACTGGAGCATCTCTAACAGTCATCACAAAGAAGGACTTTGACGCTGCCACAGGAGGATCAGTGCCTCTACAACCATGTCACAAGTGCCTAACAACATACACAGGTGACAATGTTCCAGTGATAGGAGAGTGTATGGTTCATGTAAGTTATAATGGTCAAAGTGTTAAACTTCCTCTTCTTGTGGTTGAAGGAAATGGACCACCATTACTAGATAGGAACTGGTTAGTTGATCGTTAGACTGGGGGAGTATATTTTCAGTGAACAAAGCAAGAGAATCTAGTTTTACTTCAATAGATAAAGTTATATCTGAAAATGAAGGTGTCTTTGGTAGTTCAGGATTACTAAATGACAGGACAATGAAGATAAGCATTAAAGACACAAATCCAAGATACTGCAAAGCTAGAGTTCCACCTTATGCAATGAGGGATAAAATTGAAAATGAGCTAAGTAGATTGGAATCTAATGGCATCATAAAGAAGGTAGACTATTCCGATTGGGCAACGCCCATTGTACCAGTGTTAAAGAAGGATGGTTCTGTAAGAATTTGTGGAGACTATAAAGCTACACTGAATAAGCATATAGAGCTAAATAGGTACCCTATTCCTAACATTGAGGAACTTTCTTTGAATTTAGCAGGAGGAGACAAATTCACTGAATTAGACTTTAGTCATGCTTACACTCAACCAGAACTGCATCCAGATTCAAAAGTCTATACTCTCTACCAATATGAAAGACTATGTTTTGGTATATTATCTAGCCCTGGAATTTTCCAGGCTGTCATGGACAGTATTTTTAAGGATATTCCAAATGTTTGTGTTTACTTTGACAATGTGTACATAACTGGTAAGAATGACACTGAACATCTTAAAACACTTGATAAAGTCTTGAAAATAGTTGGTGAAAAGGGTTTAAAGATAAACAAAGATAAATGTCAATTCATGCTGACAGATATTAGTTTTCTTGGTTATATTTTAAGCAAGCAAGGCATCAGACCTCAACCTGAGAAAACAAAAACCATTAAAGAAGCACCCAAACCTGAAAATACCCAACAGTTAAGAGCTTTTCTTGGGCTTGATAAATTACTATGCGAAGTTCATAGGGAATCTGTCTGGTAAATTATCACCACTGTACAAGCTGCTGCAGAAAAATGCAACTTGGCACTGGGGTAAACAACAAGATGCTGCTTTTAATGCAGCAAAAGAAGCTCTTGTCTTCTGACACCTTACTAACTCACTATGACCCAGGGAAAAGACTTATCTTAACATGTGATGCTTCACCAGATGGTGTAGGAGCAGTTTTATCCCACATAGATGAAAAGGGTGACAGACCCATTGCTTTTGCCAGTAGATCTTTGAACCAGGCTGAGAAAAATTATTCTCAGTTAGATAGGGAAGGCTTAGGCATCATTTTTGGTGTTAAGAAATTTCACAAGTTTCTGTTTGGTAGGGAGTTCACCATCTTTACAGATCATAAGCCATTACTGGGTTTATTTGGGGAAAACAAACCCCTGCCTGAGCATGCCTCACCAAGGATTCAAAGATGGGCTATCACACTAGCCGCATACAATTATGAATTGAAATACAAACCTGGATCTGAGAATAGTGCAGATAGTCTTAGTCGTTTACCTTTAAAAAACCAAAGCCTTAGTTATGTACCAGAAGATGTATTTGTTCTTTTCACTATCATGGATAACTCCAATATAAATGTGAATGATGTTAAAAGAGAAACACAAAAAGATGAGTGCTTAATAAAAGTATATGAGTACAGTAAGAATGAAAGAGTAAACAGGTTCTTAGCCAAATACCGCACAACTCCTCATATAAAAACAAGTGTTGCACCATGCGAATTGTTGTGTGGTAGGAAAATTAAAACTCACCTTGACCTACTACATCCAACTGTTCAAAGGTCTGTTTCCCAACATCAACATACATAAAAAGTAAATCATGACAAAACATCAATTGAAAGAGAATTTGGAGTTAATGATAATGTGTATCTGAGAAATTATGGGAGAGGGGAAAAATGGATACCAGGTCAAATTGTTCAAGGTACAGGACCTGTGTCTTATAAAGTAAAAACAAATGATGGACTTATTGTCCGTAGACATGCAGACCAGTTAAAAATAACTTGTGCAGATAATAAGTGTGAATCTATCAATCCCACCAAATCTGAACAGTTCACACCAACTCAGTTTGTTCCACAACCAAGTTCCGTTGATATGAGTGAACCAAGTAGTCTAGAGTCAGAAAATGTAAATTCTGGAATTAATGATTTAGATCCTAGACTTCCTGAGCTAGAGAGTCCAGATGGTCAGAATCTTGAGTCACCAAATCAAAAGCCGCTGAGAAGGTCAAACAGGACAAGTCCTAGATAAGTTAGACCTATGATTTTAAAGGTCAAGAGGACTTTGACATCATTGTTTTGTATTTATGTTGTAGCATATTTTGCATTTGTTGTAAAGATGTAATCTACCAAATGATTCCAATCATATATGTTCATGTTACAATATATTTGGTGATTTTAGGATACTATCATTTGTTCTATTGAGAGCTGTGTTGTTGTTTACTAAGGGTAAAGGGATGTAATATATTGAGAATTGTGAAGTCAAGGGAACTCACTCTTCTTGTATAAGTCTTATATTTATAATGTTGTTTTGGGTGATGTCCCTTATTTATGTCTGGTGACTTCCTGTTCCTGTTCCGTCATGGTGGCTGATTAAAGATCTATATACAATCAACGTGGCTTCTGCGTCAGTGTATAATAATGGAAACAGCTCAATCTACCTCAACTTTAGTATCAATTGGATACTTTTACTAATATTTAGGAAGCGACCCACGGTTTTCTTTATAGCAGTTTCTTCCAGGCATCTCTTCGCCCCCCCCCCCCCCCCCGAAGAAAGTCTACCGCTCCCTCGAACGAAATGAAATTTATATAGTAAATATATACTTTTAACAGTGTCCGCCTCCCCCCCCCCCCGAAAAAAGTCTACGCCCCCCCCCCCCCCCGAAAATTTCAAGTGCCCCCCCCCCCGGAGAAAAAAGTATGGAAGAAACACTGCTTTATAGTTATTTAAATAGTAGTGAATAATTTATTTTCTCCCTTTTAGTGCATTATTACATAAAAGCTTGTTATTAAAACGTTTTGTATGAAAAAAAAAGTAGGCCTACTTTACATGTTTTATTTACACTAGAGTTGCATGACTAAAAACCTATGCGTACTTATGTGAGCGGCTGGAGTGTATTATTATTATTTGTAACTTAGAAGGCGAATGTATCGTTTCGTTTCATGTCGTAAATTGTTCGTAGTTTTTAGTTGTGTAGTCCCGTATTATGGCGCCGCTGTCTCACTGTTTATGTCCCTGTTTATAGCTAGTTTGTATATATTTCGTTTATATTGTTGTCATGGTTTATATTAAGTGTCTTTTTATATAATTCTGTTGCATGTTTCGTGGCGTTTGGTTTGTTATCCGTGAATTAGGGACTATTTGTTTACGTCTAGTGTGTGAGGTGTGTGAAAGTCGATTTCCGGCTGGTTCGATTCTGTCTTTTGGTGTGTTGAAAGCGATGAGGTGAGAGCAAGGAAGACTCTCTTACCATCGATTATAAAGAATACCATATTTATTTTGTGTATGTGTTCGTCACAGACCTGGACGTAGTCCGAAATTGGGTGTTTGGTTTTGTTTGGTTCTGTTTTGTTGCACATAGTGTTTGTCCTGTTGTGTTGGATATAAATTGTTTTGTCTGTTTTGTGTCAGCAGTTTTTATCTATTCTTTTTTTGTGATTTTTCATTGGTTCCATATTTTTGGTAAATACATTTTATTAATTGTTAAAGTTTTTTGTTTTATTTTAGTAGTTTTTTATTTGACTAAGGATAAGATATAACCACCGTGGGTTTCACCACGGTTGCACTGACCCGGACAGTTAGATAGATTTTAGGTATCCCCCCCCCCCCTAGCAGGGCTTACACTTATTGAACGTGATGACGCGTGTCTAATAGTGCGGAAAAATTTGACGAAACAGCCTACTAGTTTGGACAAAATTTTAATTAATTCATAAAAATTAATCAGGCAACCAATTGAGTCAAATTTAATGTCATGCTGCATTGTCTTAGTGTCTTGACTTACGTACCAACTACGAACCGTGTCTGTCAGTAAGAAGTGCCTGCAAATTCGCTCGGGTGTTTCGATGTAGATAGACAGAAAACAGACTGACGAGGAAGTGAGTTAAATAAAAGCTTGTAAAAATAAAGTGGCACAAACAGATTTCAAAGGCGTGTTTATTTATTATTGTTTTATATTGAGCGAATAGTTCGCTGCCCTTGCCCCGAGATGAGTTCACGCTGCCCTTGCCCCGAGATGAGTTCACGCTGCCCTTGCCCCGAGATTACTCCCCGTCCTTTTCCCGGGACACCTCCGACTGGCTGGTCTGTTTCCTCAAGCTGTCCCACATCTCACGGTTGCTCAGCTCGTCCTGGATTTCTCCTTCTGTTTTAGAGGCTGCAAATTGGAATCCAACAGTCAAAACGTGCATCTGACCGTCCACAACATTTTTAAAAATTTATCATCTTGGTGAATATGATCGTTTATAACATTTGAACTTACTATCATCTTGACCAATGACAGACGGCATGTTTGGGTCACTGACCCCCCTTAGAGGAACAAAGGGGCCACGTGTGGATGAAGCCACATCAGCCACGTTGGCCACGGCCTTGTACTGATGTTTTGTTTTCATCTTCTGGAACAACGTCATCGTCTCCTGATGTTTGAGGGCTCTCTGTGCATTCATCATCGGTACTACGGTCACCTTGGTCTGGGGGTGTAGGAGGTGTTAGCGGTGGGGGGTGGGGGGAGGTACTACAGTCACCTTGGTCTGGGGGTGTAGGGTTGTGTTAGCAGTGGGGGTGGGGGGGTGATGGGGGTGGGGGGAGGTACTACGGTCACCTTGGTCTGGGGGTGTAGGGTTGTGTTAGCAGTGGGGGTGGGGGGGGGGGGTGATGGGGGTGGGGGGAGGTACTACGGTCACCTTGGTCTGGGGGGTGTAGGGTTGTGTTAGCAGTGGGGTGGGGGTGGGGGGAGGTACTACGGTCACCTTGGTCTGGGGGTGTAGGGTTGTGTTAGAAGTGGGGTATGGGGGTGGGGGGGAGGTACTACGGTCACCTTGGTCTGGGGGTGTAGGGTTGTGTTAGCAGTGGGGGTGGGGGGGGGGTGATGGGGGTGGGGGGAGGTACTACAGTCACCTTGGTCTGGGGGTGTAGGGTTGTGTTAGCAGTGGGGGTGGGGGGAGGTACTACGGTCACCTTGGTCTGGGGGGTGTAGGGTTGTGTTAGCAGTGGGGTGGGGTGGGGGTGGGGGGAGGTACTACAGTCACCTTGGTCTGGGGGATGTAGGGTTGTGTTAGCAGTGGGGGTGGGGGGGGGTGATGGGGGTGGGGGGAGGTACTACGGTCACCTTGGTCTGGGGGTGTAGGAGGTGTTAGCGGTGGGGGGTGGGGGGGTGGGGGGAGGTACTACAGTCACCTTGGTCTGGGGGTGTAGGGTTGTGTTAGCAGTGGGGGTGGGGGGGTGATGGGGGTGGGGGGAGGTACTACGGTCACCTTGGTCTGGGGGGTGTAGGGTTGTGTTAGCAGTGGGGTGGGGGTGGGGGGAGGTACTACGGTCACCTTGGTCTGGGGGTGTAGGGTTGTGTTAGTAGTGGGGTATGGGGGTGGGGGGGGGAGGTACTACGGTCACCTTGGTCTGGGGGTGTAGGGTTGTGTTAGCAGTGGGGGTGGGGGGGGGGGTGATGGGGGTGGGGGGAGGTACTACAGTCACCTTGGTCTGGGGGTGTAGGGTTGTGTTAGCAGTGGGGGTGGGGGGAGGTACTACGGTCACCTTGGTCTGGGGGGTGTAGGGTTGTGTTAGCAGTAAGGTGGGGTGGGGGTGGGGGGAGGTACTACAGTCACCTTGGTCTGGGGGGTGTAGGGTTGTGTTAGCAGTGGGGTGGGGTGGGGGTGGGGGGAGGTACTACAGTCACCTTGGTCTGGGGGTGTAGGGTTGTGTTAGCAGTGGGGGTGGGGGGTGGGGGGAGGTACTACGGTCACCTTGGTCTGGGGGTGTAGGGTTGTGTTAGCAGTGGGGGTGGGGGGAGGTACTACGGTCACCTTGGTCTGGGGGTGTAGGGTTGTGTTAGTAGTGGGGTATGGGGGTGGGGGGGGAGGTACTACGGTCACCTTGGTCTGGGGGTGTAGGGTTGTGTTAGCAGTGGGGGTGATGGGGGTGGGGGGAGGTACTACAGTCACCTTGGTCTGGGGGTGTAGGGTTGTGTTAGCAGTGGGGGTGGGGGGAGGTACTACGGTCACCTTGGTCTGGGGGGTGTAGGGTTGTGTTAGCAGTGGGGTGGGGTGGGGGTGGGGGGAGGTACTACAGTCACCTTGGTCTGGGGGGTGTAGGGTTGTGTTAGCAGTGGGGTGGGGGGTGGGGTGGGGGTGGGGGGAGGTACTACAGTCACCTTGGTCTGGGGGTGTAGGGTTGTGTTAGCAGTGGGGGTGGGGGGTGGGGGGAGGTACTACGGTCACCTTGGTCTGGGGGTGTAGGGTTGTGTTAGCAGTGGGGGTGGGGGGTGGGGGGAGGTACTACGGTCACCTTGGTCTGGGGGTGTAGGGTTGTGTTAGCAGTGGGGGTGGGGGGTGATGGGGGTGGGGGGTGTGGGGAGGTACTACGGTCACCTTGGTCTGGGGGTGTAGGGTTGTGTTAGCAGTGGGGGTGGGGGGGTGGGGGGTGGGGGGAGGTACTACGGTCACCTTGGTCTGGGGGTGTAGGGTTGTGTTAGCAGTGGGGGTGGGGGGGTGGGGGAGGTACTACAGTCACCTTGGTCTGGGGGTGTAGGGTTGTGTTAGCAGTGGGGGTGGGGGGAGGTACTACGGTCACCTTGGTCTGGGGGGTGTAGGGTTGTGTTAGCAGTGGGGTGGGGTGGGGGTGGGGGGAGGTACTACAGTCACCTTGGTCTGGGGGTGTAGGGTTGTGTTAGCAGTGGGGGTGGGGGGGTGATGGGGGTGGGGTGGGGGTTGATGGGGTGGGGGCAGGTACTACAGTCACCTTGGTCTGGGGGTGTAGGGTTGTGTTAGCAGTGGGGGTGGTGGGGGGGGGGTGGGGGGAGGTACTACGGTCACCTTGGTCTGGGGGTGTAGGGTTGTGTTAGCGGTGGGGTGGGGGGTGATGGGGGTGGGGGGGGGGTGGGGGAGGTACTACAGTCACCTTGGTCTGGGGGTGTAGGGCTGTGTTAGCAGTGGGGTGGGGGGTGATAGTGGTGGGGGGTGGGGGGAGGTACTACAGTCACCTTTATCTGGGGGTGTAGGGCTGTGTTAGCAGTGGGGTGAGGGGGTGATAGTGGTGGGGGGGGGTGGGGGGAGGTACTACAGTCACCTTGGTCTGGGGGTGTAGGGTTGTGTTAGCGGTGGGGTGGGGGGTGATGGGGGTGGGGGTGGGGGGAGGTACTACGGTCACCTTGGTCTGGGGGGTGTAGGGTTGTGTTAGCAGTGGGGGTGGGGTGGGGTGATGGGGTGGGGGTGGGCGTGAGGTACTACAGTCACCTTGGTGTGTAGGGCTGTGTTAGCAGTTGGGAGAAAGCCTGGAAAAGGCAATAGCCACAGGCAGCCTATCCGACAATTTTAGGGCAGAAAAAGAAGCTTTAGAACATGCAGCAAACCTCCTGTCAGAACACCCTGAATCACCGAATAGTCAGATTGTATTTCTTACAGATGCCAAATCAGTCCTGCAATCCCTACAAAATCCAGAGTCCTATATTCAAACACTTATGACAGCACTAGAGAGGCTAAAAAAATACCTGCAGCAGAATTGTGCTGCAGTGGATCCCGGGCCACTGCCAGATCCAGGGTAACGAGATCGCAGACCAGCTGGCAAAAATTGGGGGAAAGAAACCACAACCGGAAATTTCGCTACACCCAAAAGAAATAAAAAGAATAATAAAAAACAAACGCAAATGTGGTCTGTCACACACCCTCACTACATTAAAGACAACGGCTATTATAATTTAACACGAAAACAACAATACATAATCTTTCGACTTAGAACAGGCCACAACAGACTAAATCAACACATGCACAGAAAACTGAAGGTTGGGTGTAGCGAAATGTGCCCTTGTGGCAAGGCCCCGGAAAACACGGAGCACGTACTCCAGGAATGTACTTTGTATAGCCAGGCACGAGACAGACACTGGCCCCAGCCCACCCCACTCAGGGAAAAATTATATGGGGCACCTGACAAACTGGAGACCACAGTCCGGTTTGTCCACGAAGTTGGACTTGTTGTCTGAATCCTCCACCATATTCACAATTAAGAACGAAGAAGAAGAAGAAGCAGTTGGGTGGGGGTGGGGGGAGGTACCACAGTCACCTTGGTCTGGGGATGTAGGGTTGTGTTAGCAGTGGGGTGGGGGGGGAGTGTGGGGCGGGGGGGGGGAGGTACTACAGTCACCTTGGTATCGGAGTTGGGGGATAATTGACCAATCGCCATTAGACTGACCTTGACCTTACTACGTGTAGTGATGACCGGGTTACGGGTCATGGCGATGTTGTCTTCCTGCAGCATGGACCACGTGGGGGGTGGGTCACTGATGATGTTCTTGATGTTCTTCTCGATCACAGGCACCCCACTCTAGGGAATAGAAAAGTCATTTCATTTCCTTGGCTGTCTGTATTTCAACAGTAGACGCCATCACGTTTACTGGACACTTTATTGAG
The DNA here is from genome assembly GCF_028476545.2 of Physella acuta. Lineage (NCBI taxonomy): Eukaryota > Metazoa > Mollusca > Gastropoda > Physidae > Physella > Physella acuta. The sequence continues at coordinate 210,469 of NW_026731874.1, forward strand.
CAAGCAGAGAACAGTCTGACGATAAGTCAGATCATAAGTTCTCGTCAAGACACTACACAGAGATTACAGAGCTACACAGAGATTACAGAGCTACACAGAGATTACAGAGCTACACAGAGATTACAGAGCTACACAGAGATTACAGAGCTAATCCAAGTGACGTCATGACTCACCGCTTCCACCAAATTGTCTTCTTTGAGTGAGGTCAGCCTGGTGCCGACTAGATCGATCTCACGAATAAGTAAATCTTTCTCTTGCTCAGAGTCTCCCGGCTCAGACACTGTTTGGTGTGGCGTCATCTGGTGCATTGATGTATTGGGTGGGTCAGTTGGTGGGTGGGTGGGTCAGTTGGTGGGTGGGTGGGTCAGTAGGTGGGTGGGTGGGTCAGTAGCTGGGTGGGTCAGTTGGTGGGTGGGTGGGTCAGTTGGTGGGTGTGTCAGTAGCTGGGTGGGTCAGTAGGTGGGTGGGTGGGTCAGTAGCTGGGTGTGTCAGTAGCTGGGTGGGTCAGTAGGTGGGTGGGTGGGTCAGTTGGTGGGTGGGTGGGTCAGTAGGTGGGTGGGTGGGTCAGTAGCTGGGTGTGTCAGTAGCTGGGTGGGTCAGTAGGTGGGTGGGTGGGTCAGTTGGTGGGTGTGTCAGTAGCTGGGTGGGTCAGTAGGTGGGTGGGTGGGTCAGTAGCTGGGTGTGTCAGTAGCTGGGTGGGTCAGTAGGTGGGTGGGTGGGTCAGTAGCTGGGTGTGTCAGTAGCTGGGTGGGTCAGTAGGTGGGTGGGTGGGTCAGTAGCTGGGTGTGTCAGTAGCTGGGTGTGTCAGTAGCTGGGTGGGTCAGTTGCTGGGTTGGTGGGTCAGTTGGTGGGTGGGTGGGTCAGTTGGTGGGTGGGTCAGTAGGTGGGTGGGTCAGTTGCTGGGTTGGTGGGTCAGTTGGTGGGTGGGTGGGTCAGTAGGTGGGTGGTGGGTCAGTTGGTGGGTGGGTCAGTAGGTGGGTGGGTCAGTAGGTTGGTGGGTCAGTAGCTGGGTGGGTCAGTAGCTGGGTGGGTCAGTAGCTGGGTGGGTCAGTTGCTGGGTTGGTGGGTCAGTTGGTGGGTGGGTGGGTCAGTAGGTGGGTGGTGGGTCAGTTGGTGGGTGGGTCAGTAGGTGGGTGGGTGGGTCAGTAGCTGGGTGTGTCAGTAGCTGGGTGTGTCAGTAGCTGGGTGTGTCAGTAGCTGGGTGGGTCAGTTGCTGGGTTGGTGGGTCAGTTGGTGGGTGGGTGGGTCAGTTGGTGGGTGGGTCAGTTGGTGGTTGGTGGGTCAGTTGGTGGGTGGGTCAGTTGGTGGGTGGGTCAGTAGGTGGGTGGGTGGGTCAGTTGGTGGTTGGTGGGTCAGTTGGTGGGTGGGTGGGTCAGTTGGTGGTTGGTGGGTCAGTTGGTGGGTGGGTCAGTTGGTGGGTGGGTCAGTTGGTGGGTGGGTCAGTTGGTGGGTGGGTCAGTAGGTGGGTGGGTGGGTCAGTTGGTGGGTGGGTGGGTCAGTTGGTGGTTGGTGGGTCAGTTGGTGGGTGGGTGGGTCAGTTGGTGGGTGGGTCAGTTGCTGGGTGGGTCAGTAGCTGGGTGGGTCAGTTGCTGGGTGGGTCAGTTGGTGGTTGGTGGGTCAGTTGGTGGGTGGGTCAGTTGGTGGGTGGGTGGTTCAGTAGGTGGGTGGGTCAGTAGGTGGGTGGTGGGTCAGTTGGTGGGTGGTGGGTCAGTAGGTGGTTGGTGGGTCAGTTGGTGGGTGGTGGGTCAGTTGTTGGGTGGGTCAGTAGGTGGTTGGTGGGTCAGTTGCTGGGTGGGTGGGTCAGTAGGTGGGTGGTGGGTCAGTTGGTGGGTGGTGGGTCAGTTGGTGGGTGGGTCAGTAGGTGGGTGGGTCAGTAGGTGGGTGGGTCAGTTGGTGGGTGGGTGGGTCAGTTGGTGGGTGGGTGGGTCAGTTGGTGGTTGGTGGGTCAGTTGGTGGGTGGGTGGGTCAGTTGGTGGGTGGGTGGGTCAGTTGCTGGGTGGGTGGGTCAGTTGGTGGGTGGGTCAGTTGGTGGGTGGTTGGGTCAGTAGGTGGTTGGTGGGTCAGTTGGTGGTTGGTGGGTCAATAGCTGGGTGGGTCAGTTGCTGGGTGGGTCAGTTGCTGGGTGGGTGGGTCAGTAGGTGGTTGGTGGGTCAGTTGGTGGTTGGTGGGTCCGTAGCTGGGTGGGTCAGTTGCTGGGTGGGTCAGTTGCTGGGTGGGTGGGTCAGTAGGTGGTTGGTGGGTCAGTTGGTGGTTGGTGGGTCAGTAGCTGGGTGGGTCAGTTGGTGGGTGGGTCAGTAGGTGGGTGGGTTAGTATGTGGTTGGTGGGTCAGTTGCTGGGTGGGTCAGTTGGTGGTTGGTGGGTCAGTAGCTGGGTGGGTCAGTTGGTGGGTGGGTCAGTAGGTGGGTGGGTTAGTATGTGGTTGGTGGGTCAGTGGGTGGGTGGGTTTGTCAGTAGGTGGTTGGTGGGTCAGTTGGTGGTTGGTGGGTCAGTAGATGGTTGGTGGGTCAGTTGGTGGGTGGTGGGTCAGTAGATGGTTGGGTGGGTTATTGGGTGAGATGTGTATGTGATACTAGAGGGATGACAGTTGTGCTCACACCTGTCCAGCGCTGACCACTAAAGTTGATGTAGAATCATCTCTGACTGTCGACACCTCTGGGTCGTCTGCAGACAAGGACGAGGCCTACAGATGGAAGACACGTGATAGAGTTTGATGAGGACAGATGAGCAGTGATCACTTTACAAGTTCTCGTACGGAGCAGCAGATACTTACGTCACTGCTATCCGAGTAATGAATGCGTGGCACCTCATCCTTCTGGTTCCTAACGAACATCAGCAGACAACAGCCGCCGTCAAACAGAGGGACCTGGTTGTTCAGATCTGCCCACACAAAAACATGGGACTTGGTTGTTCAGATCTGCCCACACAGGGGGACCTGGTTGTTCAGATCTGCCCACACAAAAACATGGGACCTGGTTGTTCAGATCTGCCCACTCAGGGGGACCTGGTTGTTCAGATCTGCCCACACAAAAACATGGGACCTGGTTGTTCAGATCTGCCCACTCAGGGGGACCTGGTTGTTCAGATCTGCCCACACAGGGGGACCTGGTTGTTCAGATCTGCCCACACAAAAACATGGGACCTGGTTGTTCAGATCTGCCCACTCAGGGGGACCTGGTTGTTCAGATCTGCCCACACAAAAACATGGGACCTGGTTGTTCAGATCTGCCCACTCAGGGGGACCTGGTTGTTCAGATCTGCCCACTCAGGGGGACCTGGTTGTTCAGATCTGCCCACTCAGGGGGACCTGGTTGTTCAGATCTGCCCACTCAGGGGGACCTGGTTGTTCAGATCTGCCCACACAAAAACATGGGACCTGGTTGTTCAGATCTGCCCACACAAAAACATGGGACCTGGTTTTTCAGATCTGCCCACTCAGGGGGACCTGGTTTTTAAGATCTCCCCACACAAAAACATGGGACCTGGTTGTTCAGATCTGCCCACACAGGGGGACCTGGTTGTTCAGATCTGCCCACACAAAAACATGGGACCTGGTTTTTCAGATCTGCCCACTCAGGCGGACCTGGTTGTTCAGATCTGCCCACACAAAAACATGGGACCTGGTTGTTCAGATCTGCCCACACAGGGGGACCTGGTTGTTCAGATCTGCCCACACAAAAACATGGGACCTGGTTGTTCAGATCTGCCCACACAGGGGGACCTGGTTGTTCAGATCTGCCCACACAAAAACATGACACCTGGTTGTTCAGATCTGCCCACACACCACAGATAAGCTCCAACAGTCTGTCTAGACATACTTTCAGACTTTGTTCTCAAGGGGGGAGGGGCGGAGACGTCCAAAACTTTCAGGGTGGGGGATATTAATTTTTTGACCGGGGGCGGGGGGTGTGAGGCGTGTGAAACTGTAAGATTTTACCGTGGGTTTACAGTTCAGTGTGAATTGACCGTATGTGCAACAAATTACAAACACACATTCGTCAGTAGCTTGTACACGCACGAATGCACGCACATACACTTACACTTAAACACATACACACACACACACAAATCACTCACATGATCTGCTACAAAAAAAAACAATTCCCATTGACAAGCTGTTGCAAGTATTAAAAAGTATTCTATGTAGGCTTGATGTGAGACTATGTACGTTTGGTGGATTATTATACGTTGATACACATTGACTAAAACATATGTATTTGATAATATATCATTGGTGGATTATTAAGTGTTTTTATTAAGTATTTATTTTGTAATCTGATGATAACGATGAAGACTTCCATGATGTAAAAGAATGCCAACGGTTGCAGATGCGAAGAAACTCAAAAAGAAAAAAAAAAGACTTTCGATTACTCTAACAACCCGTTCTCTAACTTTCGTTACCTTAGCAACAAGTTCTTTAAATAGCAACAAGTTTGCTCACTCACGTTACCATAGTAAATGTTTCTTTTAACGATAATTGAAAAGCATATGACTTATGAAAAACTAGGCGTAAGTCGCATATAGTATAGAGATGGTAGAGGTTTTATTTTCTGCTCTTAAAATTCAGCTCCGCCAATATATGGCACGCACCTAAAATCTGCACAAGGCGCTCGCCAGCTGTCGGTAGAGAGGAGACCTGCGACCCGTACAAGACTCCCCCCAAACTTTCTCCAACAGCTGCGCTTCCAGGCGCTCGTCCACTGGCAGAGGTGGGCGTCTGCTCGGCTCTGGTGGTGAGGTCATGTTCAGCTCACTGTCTGACCAGTGGCAGTCTGACCACTGGCAGTCTTGAAGGACGGACCAGGTCTCATCCAGCCATGTCTGGCTGCCCTCCACTTCAGTCTGGCACCCGTCCGTGCCACAGTCCCCAGACTGCCAGCTATTTGCTCCGCTGCCCCAGTCCTGCTCCAGCTGTCTTGCAATCATTCGGGCATCAGCCAGCTCGTCCCATGTGCTGATGACGTCATACCTGTCTGCTGATACCATTAGGGTTTCCTCCACTAGATGGCCTTGGCTCATATACGCCTGACTGCCAATAAACGGGTGATCTGGCGGCAGCTCAAGGCCCAGGCCATGAGTGGACATGCAATACAAATCTTCTGCTTGGACCCTCCGCGCCAGCCACTCGGCGTGCTCACAGTCGTCAGCCTCGGCTGCCGTCAGCTCCAGAGTTTCAGCACGTGCCCTCAGGTCTGCTGCTTCTTGTTCCCAGGCGGAATTTTCCAACACAGCTAGTTGGTCCACGTTTGATACCTCAACAATAGTTTTGTCCACGTTTGATACCTCAACAATAGTTTTGTCCACGTTTGATACCTCAACAATAGTTTTGTCCACGTTTGATACCTCAACAATAGTTTTGTCCACGTTTGATACCTCAACAATAGTTTTGTCCACGTTTGATACCCCGACAATAGTTTTGTCCACGTTAGACATCAGTGTTGTCTCCGAGAAGCCCTCATCCATCAGCTGTGAGTAGACTCTGCCCAAGGCAGGAGGGAGATGCCCGCCAGACTGAGGCATGAGGGTGCCGCCAGAGCGGAGGGTTGTGGTCAGCTCCGTGAAGCCGGTGTCCGAAGATGTCGAGAGTTCCAGACTTTTGGAGACCGTGCACTGATAGGCGCCCTCTTTGCCTGCAGGGACTAAAGTAACATCGGACTCGTCATAGCTGGATAGGAAACTCTCCATGGAGTTGACATCCAGATGTTCTTGAGACAGCCTGTTGACATCCAGATGTTCTTGAGACAGCCTGTTGACATCCAGATGTTCTTGAGACAGCCTGTTGACATCCAGATGTTCTTGAGACAGCCTGTTGACATCCAGATGTTCTTGAGACAGCCTGCTGACATCCAGATGATCTTGAGACAGCCTGCTGACATCCAGATGATCTTGAGACAGCCTGTTGACATCCAGATGATCTTGAGAGTGCGTGACAGTCAGATCTTGAAGCTTTGTGACTAGTCTGGAGGCTGACAGGTCCCCTGCAAGCAAGAGAGGGGCTCGTTAGATAGCGACAGGTCCTCAGGTTCTCTCTTGCTGCCCTCTACAATCTTCTCAATCTTACCCTCCCTTTATTTCAGTCATTTATCTCGCTCCTTGTCAGACTCTCTCGATGAGGGGAGGGAGGGGGGGGGGGGAAGGGGAAGGGAGGTGGTGTACTTGACCTTCCGGGAGAGCGGACACTGACATATAATCTATCTATATACTACTAAAACTCAAGTTTGTTTATATGTTTGAATATTTATTAGTTTTTTTGTTTGTCCTTTTGGCTACAGGAGAAAATCTGCACTATGTGTAGAGCTGTAACATAGTAATTAGATAGAGAATGATTTTTGTTTTTAGACAGACTGTTAATCACAAATTTATTTAAAGACGTTAATTAATTTATTGATTTGTTCATTGGTAGATTAACCACATTAATTTTAAAAGTTCAGAACAATGACTTTACTTATAGTGAATAGTGACGTCACATTATTTATTTACTTTTTACAACATTAATGGCGGCTTTCATACAAGAATGTGTTGCCAATTTAGAACTTTAAAGCGTTATAAAGCTAATTTTCTGTCGGCTTTAGCTTTAACGAAGCGCCCTTTTGCTATTTTTATTAGGTTTCAACACTATTATCACTTTTTAAACAGTTCTTTTTATTTTTGTAGATCTATACAATACATTTCTCTAGATCTACAGATCAGCTGTCGAAGGAAGAAAAAGTTATGAATCTAGATCTAGGTCACTAGACTTAACGTAAATTCTAGATCTGGACTTAATGTAAATTCTACATCTAGAATCTAGATCTAAAATCTATTTCAGGCCTTAATTATTTTATATAAATCTTTGTTTAGCTTCAATGATCATCTAATTCGAGAATGCATGGGATCTATCTATCTAGGTTCTAGATCTAGATCTAGAGTTACGGCAAAAAATAGAATCAAGACTCAACCATAAATTCTACATCTAGATCTAGACTTAACGTAAATTCTACATATAGAATCTAGAATTAGAATCTATATACTAAAGTATTTTAGGCCTTAATTATTTTATATAAATCTTTGTTTGCTTAGCTATGGAATTGGCTAATTTGGGAAATAGGCCCCTAATTAAATTTAAAATAATAGGACCTATTGGCGTAACTGGTTTCTTACTTTGCTGTACATTATAGGACTAATTCTACATTGGTTAATTGGTGCCCATATAGCTAAGATGGTAGTGTAATGGCTACCATGGGGGCCGTACCGGTTCGTGACACATCACGACAAAGTTAAATTTTTTTTCTTCATTTTTTTTTTAAAACGTGAATGATAAAGTTGCCTATAGGGACATCGCGGGACACAGTGCAGGCGAAGTAGAGTTCACCTGTTTCTTTGTCCAATGCATATGAAGGGATAGTGTGGTTAGATACATGCTCGGTCTGAATAGTTTTTTTAAACGATAAAACATGTTGTCTGAGACTTAGCGGGACACTGGGCAGGTGAAGTGGAGTTGAGTAGGTCACCTGTGACGTCAGTATATAACGGGATAGTGTGGTCAGACCCATGCTCAGCCGAAATCTGTGTTTTTAAAAGATCAAACGTCATTTTGAATATGGGGTCTGGTTATTTTGTGATGATAAGTGACAGACGTGATGTCATTTATGGATGACCCCCGAAACCCACAGTTATCTAACTAGATAACGGGTAGTCTAGTATACTACTAAAACTCAAGTTTACATGTTTGATAATTCGTTTTTTTTGTTGTTGTTTTTTTGTTTGTCTGTATTGTTACAGGAGAGAATCTGCATTATGTATAGAGCTGTAAAATAGTATTTAGGTAGAGAACAATGTTCTTTTCTAGACACACTGTTAATCACAAACTAATTTAAAGACGTTAATTTATTGATATATTCATTGGTTGATTAACCACATTAATGATAAAAGAGCAGAATAATGACTTTATTTATAGTAAATAGTAGATAGTGTGGTCACAGACATGCTCGGCCGAAATATTTTTTTAACGATAAAACATGTTGTCTGAGACTTGGCGGAACACTGGGCAGGTTAAGCAGAGTTGGGTACGAATAAAGTTCACTTGTGACGTCAGCATATGAAGAGATAGTGTGGTCATACCCATGCTTAGCCGGAATCGGTGTTTTTAAAAGACTAAAACGTCTGAGGTGTGACGTCTTTTTGAATGTGAGGTCTGGGTTTTTGTGACGATGAGTCACAGACTTAATGTTTTTTATGGATGACCCCCGTCACCCACAGTTATCCAAGGGATGACGGGTAGTCTAGTATTTTCTAAATCTTTTACTATTTTATGCGGAGGGTGGGGAAGTCGGACGTGTCCCGGAAAGATGTCTGAAAGAAACACTGCTCCCAGTCACACCTTAGAGCCATTGACTTCTCTGAACACCGGCAAGACTTTCGTGTAACAATATCTATCGAATGGGCCATCTGAGCACCAACATCTATGGGCCATCTGAGCACCAACATCTATGGGCCATCTGAGCGCCAACATCTATGGGCCATCTGAGCACCAACATCTATGGGCCACCTGAGCACCAACATCTAGCAACTGGGCCATCTGAGCGCCAATATCTAACAACTGGGCCACCTGAGCACCAACATCTAGCAACTGGGCCATCTGAGCACCAACATCTATGGGCCATCTGAGCACCAACATCTACCAACTGGACCATCTGAGCGCCAACATCTATGGGCCATCTGAGCACCAACATCTATGGGCCACCTGAGCACCAACATCTAACAACTTGGCCATCTGAGCGCCAACATCTATGGGCCACCTGAGCACCAACATCTACCAACTGGGCCATCTGAGCGCCAACATCTAACAACTGGGCCATCTGAGCACCAACATCTAACAATTGGGCCATCTGAGCGCCAACATCTATGGGCCACCTGAGCACCAACATCTAACAACTTGGCCATCTGAGCGATAACATCTATGGGCCATCTGACCACCAACATCTATGGGCCACCTGAGCACCAACATCTAACAACTGGGCCATCTGAGCGCCAACATCTATGGGCCACGTGAGCACCAACATCTAACAACTGGGCCATCTGAGCGCCAACATCTATGGGCCATCTGAGCACCAACATCTATGGGCCACCTGAGCACCAACATCTAACAACTGGGCCATCTGAGCGCCAACATCTATGGGCCATCTGAGCACCAACATCTATGGGCCATCTGAGCACCAACATCTAACAACTGGGCCATCTGAGCACCAACATCTATGGGCCACCTGAGCACCAACATCTAACAACTGGGCCATCTAAGCGCCAACATCTATGGGCCACGTGAGCACCAACATCTAACAACTGGGCCATCTGAGCGCCAACATCTATGGGCCATCTGAGCACTAACATCTATGGGCCACCTGAGCACCAACATCTATGGGCCATTTGAGCACCAACATCTATGGGCCACCTGAGCACCAACATCTTTGGGCCATCTGAGCACCAACATCTAACAACTGTGCCATCTGAGCACCAACATCTATGGGCCACCTGAGCACCAACATCTAACAACTGGGCCATCTAAGCACCAACATCTAACAACTGGGCCATCTGAGCGCCAACATCTATGGGCCATCTGAGCACCAACATCTATGGGCCACCTGAGCACCAACATCTAACAACTGGGCCATCTGAGCGCCAACATCTATGGGCCACCTGAGCACCAACATCTAACAACTGGGCCATCTAAGCGCCAACATCTATGGGCCACGTGAGCACCAACATCTAACAACTGGGCCATCTGAGCGCCAACATCTATGGGCCATCTGAGCACCAACATCTATGGGCCACCTGAGCACCAACATCTATGGGCCATCTGAGCACCAACATCTATGGGCCACCTGAGCACCAACATCTTTGGGCCATCTGAGCACCAACATCTAACAACTGGGCCATCTGAGCACCAACATCTATGGGCCACCTGAGCACCAACATCTAGCAACTGGGCCATCAGAGCGCCAACATCTAACAACTGGGCCATCTGAGCGCCAACATCTATGGGCCATCCGAGCACCAACATCTAGCAACTGGGCCACCTTAGCACCAACATCTAGCAACTGGGCCATCTGAGCACCAACATCTAGCAACTCGGCCATCTGAGCACCAACATCTATGGGCCACCTGAGCACCAACATCTAGCAACTGGGCCATCAGAGCGCCAACATCTAACAACTGGGCCATCTGAGCGCCAACATCTATGGGCCATCCGAGCACCAACATCTAGCAACTGGGCCACCTGAGCACCAACATCTAGCAACTGGGCCATCTGAGCACCAACATCTATGGGCCATCTGAGCACCAACATCTATGGGCCATCTGAGCACCAACATCTATGGGCCACCTGAGCACCAACATCTATCGGCCACCTGAGCACCAACATCTATGGGCCATCTGAGCACCAACATCTATGGGCCACCTGAGCACCAACATCTTTGGGCCATCTGAGCACCAACATCTAACAACTGGGCCATCTGAGCACCAACATCTATGGGCCACCTGAGCACCAACATCTAGCAACTGGGCCATCAGAGCGCCAACATCTAACAACTGGGCCATCTGAGCGCCAACATCTATGGGCCATCCGAGCACCAACATCTAGCAACTGGGCCACCTTAGCACCAACATCTAGCAACTGGGCCATCTGAGCACCAACATCTAGCAACTCGGCCATCTGAGCACCAACATCTATGGGCCACCTGAGCACCAACATCTAGCAACTGGGCCATCAGAGCGCCAACATCTAACAACTGGGCCATCTGAGCGCCAACATCTATGGGCCATCCGAGCACCAACATCTAGCAACTGGGCCACCTGAGCACCAACATCTAGCAACTGGGCCATCTGAGCACCAACATCTATGGGCCATCTGAGCACCAACATCTATGGGCCATCTGAGCACCAACATCTATGGGCCACCTGAGCACCAACATCTATGGGCCACCTGAGCACCAACATCTATGGGCCATCTGAGCACCAACTTCTAACAACTGGGCCATCTGAGCACCAACATCTAACAACTGGGCCATCTTAGCACCAACATCTATTGGCCATCTGAGCACCAACATCTATGGGCCATCTGAGCACCAACATCTAACAACTGGGCCATCTGAGCACCAACATCTAACAACTGGGCCATCTGAACACCAACATCTATGGGCCATCTGAGCACCAACATCTATGGGCCATCTGAGCACCAACATCTAGCAACTGGACCATCTGAGCACCAACATCTATGGGCCATCTGAGCACCAACATCTATGGGCCATCTGAGCACCAACATCTAACAACTGGGCCACCTGAGCACCAACGTCTATGTGCCATCTGAGCACCAACATCTAACAACTGGGCCATCTGAGCACCAACATCTATGGGCCACCTGAGCACCAACATCTATGGGCCACCTGAGCACCAACATCTATGGGCCATCTGAGCACCAAAATCTAACAACTGGGCCATCTGAGCACCAACATCTAACAACTGGGCCATCTGAGCACCAACATCTATGGGCCATCTGAGCACCAACATCTAACAACTGGGCCACCTGAGCACCAACATCTATGGGCCATCTGAGCACCAACATCTAACAACTGGGCCATCTGAGCACCAACATCTATGGGCCATTTGAGCACCAACATCTATGGGCCACCTGAGCACCAACATCTATGGGCCATCTGAGCACCAACATCTAACAACTGGGCCATCTGAGCACCAACATCTATGGGCCATCTGAGCACCAACATCTATGGGCCACCTGAGCACCAACATCTAACAACTGGGCCATCTGAGCACCAACATCTATGGGCCATCTGAGCACCAACATCTATGGGCCATCTGAGCACCAACATCTAACAACTGGGCCATCTGAGCACCAACATCTAACAACTGGGCCATCTAAGCGCCAACATCTATGGGCCACGTTAGCACCAACATCTAACAACTGGGCCATCTGAGCGCCAACATCTATGGGCCATCTGAGCACCAACATCTATGGGCCATTTGAGCACCAACATCTATGGGCCACCTGAGCACCAACATCTAACAACTGGGCCATCTGAGCACCAACATCTATGGGCCATTTGAGCACCAACATCTATGGGCCACCTGAGCACCAACATCTATGGGCCATCTGAGCACCAACATCTAACAACTGGGCCATCTGAGCACCAACATCTATGGGCCATCTGAGCACCAACATCTATGGGCCACCTGAGCACCAACATCTAACAACTGGGCCATCTGAGCACCAACATCTATGGGCCATCTGAGCACCAACATCTATGGGCCATCTGAGCACCAACATCTAACAACTGGGCCATCTGAGCACCAACATCTAACAACTGGGCCATCTAAGCGCCAACATCTATGGGCCACGTTAGCACCAACATCTAACAACTGGGCCATCTGAGCGCCAACATCTATGGGCCATCTGAGCACCAACATCTATGGGCCATTTGAGCACCAACATCTATGGGCCACCTGAGCACCAACATCTATGGGCCATTTGAGCACCAACATCTATGGGCCACCTGAGCACCAACACCTTTGGGCCATCTGAGCACCAACATCTAACAACTGGGCCATCTGAGCACCAACATCTATGGGCCACCTGAGCACCAACATCTAACAACTGGGCCATCTGAGCACCAACATCTAACAACTGGGCCATCTGAGCGCCAACATCTATGGGCCATCTGAGCACCAACATCTATGGGCCACCTGAGCACCAACATCTAACAACTGGGCCATCTGAGCGCCAACATCTATGGGCCACCTGAGCACCAACATCTAACAACTGGGCCATCTAAGCGCCAACATCTATGGGCCACGTGAGCACCAACATCTAACAACTGGGCCATCTGAGCGCCAACATCTATGGGCCATCTGAGCACCAACATCTATGGGCCACCTGAGCACCAACATCTATGGGCCATCTGAGCACCAACATCTATGGGCCACCTGAGCACCAACATCTTTGGGCCATCTGAGCACCAACATCTAACAACTGGGCCATCTGAGCACAACATCTATGGGCCACCTGAGCACCAACATCTAGCAACTGGGCCATCAGAGCGCCAACATCTAACAACTGGGCCATCTGAGCGCCAACATCTATGGGCCATCCGAGCACCAACATCTAGCAACTGGGCCACCTTAGCACCAACATCTAGCAACTGGGCCATCTGAGCACCAACATCTATGGGCCACGTGAGCACCAACATCTAGCAACTGGGCCATCAGAGCGCCAACATCTAACAACTGGGCCATCTGAGCGCCAACATCTAACAACTGGGCCATCTGAGCGCCAACATCTATGGGCCATCCGAGCACCAACATCTAGCAACTGGGCCACCTGAGCACCAACATCTAGCAACTGGGCCATCTGAGCACCAACATCTAGCAACTCGGCCATCTGAGCACCAACATCTATGGGCCATCTGAGCACCAACATCTATGGGCCACCTGAGCACCAACATCTATGGGCCACCTGAGCACCAACATCTATGGGCCATCTGAGCACCAACATCTAACAACTGGGCCATCAGAGCACCAACATCTATGGGCCATCTGAGCACCAACATCTATGGGCCATCTGAGCACCAACATCTATGGGCCATCTGAGCACCAACATCTATGGGCCATTTGAGCACCAACATCTATGGGCCACCTGAGCACCAACATCTATGGGCCATCTGAGCACCAACATCTAACAACTGGGCCATCTGAGCACCAACATCTATGGGCCATCTGAGCACCAACATCTATGGGCCACCTGAGCACCAACATCTATGGGCCACCTGAGCACCAACATCTATGGGCCATCTGAGCACCAACATCTAACAACTGGGCCATCTGAGCACCAACATCTATGGGCCATCTGAGCACCAACATCTATGGGCCACCTGAGCACCAACATCTATGGGCCACCTGAGCACCAACATCTATGGGCCATCTGAGCACCAACATCTAACAACTGGGCCATCTGAGCACCAACATCTGTGGGCTACCTGAGCACCAACATCTACCAACTGGACCATCTGAGCACCAACATCTATGGGCCATCTGAGCACCAACATCTATGGGCCACCTGAGCACCAACATCTACGGGCCACCTGAGCAACAACATCTAACAACTGGGCCACCTGAGCGCCAACATCTATGGGCCATCTGAGCACCAACATCTATGGGCCATCTGAGCACCAACATCTATGGGCCACCTGAGCACCAACATCTATGGGCCACCTGAGCAACAACATCTAACAACTGGGCCACCTGAGCACCAACATCTAACAACTGGGCCATCTGAGCACCAACATCTATGGGCCACCTGAGCACCAACATCTATGGGCCACCTGAGCGCCAACATCTAACAACTGGGCCATCTGAGCACCAACATCTATGGGCCATCTGAGCACCAACATCTATGGGCCACCTGAGCAACAACATCTAACAACTGGGCCATCTGAGCACCAACATCTATGGGCCACCTGAGCAACAACATCTAACAACTGGGCCACCTGAGCGTCAACATCTATGGGCCATCTGAGCAACAACATCTAACAACTGGGCCACCTGAGCACCAACATCTAACAACTGGGCCATCTGAGCACCAACATCTATGGGCCATCTGAGCACCAACATCTAACAACTGGGCCATCTGAGCACCAACATCTATGGGCCATCTGAGCAACAACATCTAACAACTGGGCCACCTGAGCACCAACATCTAACAACTGGGCCATCTGAGCACCAACATCTATGGGCCATCTGAGCACCAACATCTATGGGCCACCTGAGCACCAACATCTATGGGCCACCTGAGCACCAACATCTATGGGCCATCTGAGCACCAACATCTAACAACTGGGCCATCTGAGCACCAACATCTATGGGCCATCTGAGCACCAACATCTATGGGCCATCTGAGCACCAACATCTATGGGCCACCTGAGCAACAACATCTAACAACTGGGCCATCTGAGCACCAACATCTATGGGCCATCTGAGCACCAACATCTATGGGCCACCTGAGCACCAACATCTAACAACTGGGCCATCTGAGCACCAACATCTATGGGCCATCTGAGCACCAACATCTATGGGCCATCTGAGCACCAACATCTATGGGCCACCTGAGCACCAACATCTATGGGCCACCTGAGCAACAACATCTAACAACTGGGCCACCTGAGCGCCAACATCTATGGGCCATCTGAGCACCAACATCTATGGGCCATCTGAGCACCAACATCTATGGGCCACCTGAGCACCAACATCTATGGGCCACCTGAGCAACAACATCTAACAACTGGGCCACCTGAGCACCAACATCTAACAACTGGGCCATCTGAGCACCAACATCTATGGGCCACCTGAGCACCAACATCTATCGGCCACCTGAGCGCCAACATCTAACAACTGGGCCATCTGAGCACCAACATCTATGGGCCATCTGAGCACCAACATCTATGGGCCACCTGAGCAACAACATCTAACAACTGGGCCATCTGAGCACCAACATCTATGGGCCACCTGAGCAACAACATCTAACAACTGGGCCACCTGAGCGCCAACATCTATGGGCCATCTGAGCAACAACATCTATGGGCCACCTGAGCAACAACATCTAACAACTGGGCCATCTGAGCGCCAACATCTATGGGCCACCTGAGCAACAACATCTAACAACTGGGCCACCTGAGCACCAACATCTAACAACTGGGCCATCTGAGCACCAACATCTATGGGCCATCTGAGCACCAACATCTAACAACTGGGCCATCTGAGCACCAACATCTATGGGCCACCTGAGCACCAACATCTATGGGCCACCTGAGCGCCAACATCTAACAACTGGGCCATCTGAGCACCAACATCTATGGGCCATCTGAGCACCAACATCTAACAACTGGGCCATCTGAGCACCAACATCTATGGGCCATCTGAGCACCAACATGTATGGGCCATCTGAGCACCAACATCTATGGGCCAGCCAAGTAGAGATTCGAACAAAGCCATGAGTCTGGAGTTGAACGAAAGGTTGATCGGAACACACCCAAGAGGAACAGCGACAAACAGACCCCGTCATATAGGCTCCCGACAAAACGTCTTCTTACACTATGGCTACCTACAAAAAGAATGCTGTCTTTTTTGGCTCCCGATAAAAGGGCCCCTGTCAATATGGTTCCCATAAAGACAGTCTCCAGGCGAAAGGAACCGAGGAACCCCTTCATACATTCTGTTCAGAGTTAGCCGAAACTCTGATGTCAAGTGTTAACAAATCGTTTGCAAGTTACATATGACAAGACTGGTGACATGTGACAAGACTGGTGACATATGACAAGACTGGTGACATGTGACAAGACTGGTGACATATGACAAGACTGGTGACATGTGACAAGACTGGTGACATGTGACAAGACTGGTGACATGTGACAAGACTGGTGACATGTGACAAGACTGGTGACATGTGACAAGACTGGTGACATGTGACAAGACTGGTGACATGTGACAAGACTGGTGACATGTGACAAGACTGGTGACATGTGACAAGACTGGTGAACCACCGACCTATATTGAGTGGATCGAACTGGAGCTGTGTTTGCCCCGCCCCCTTCAGCGCCGTGACGTCATCTGTGTATGTCTTACTCAGCTGCTCTGTAAAGCGCTCAGTCCTTGACCTGACCTGCTTCTCCTTCTGTTGGATCAGTTCTGTCAAACAAGGTCACAGTACTCATAAACAAGGTCAAACAAGGTCACAGTACTCATAAACAAGGTCAAACAAGGTCACAGTACTCCTAAACAAGGTCAAACAAGGTCACAGTACTCATAAACAAGGTCAAACAAGGTCACAGTACTCATAAACAAGATCAAACAAGGTCACAAAACTCATAAACAAAGTCTAAAAAGGTCACCTTTTTGACAAAAAAGATACCATCTAGGTAGTGATACCGTAGACTTACCATCAAGGTAGTGATACCATCGACTTACCATCAAGGTAGTGAAAGTAGTGATACGATCGACACCATCAAGGTAGTGATATCATCGACTTACCATCAAGGTAGTGATACCATCGACTTACCGTCAAGGTAGTGATACCGTCGACTTACCATCAAGGTAGTGATACCGTAGACTTACCATCAAGGTAGTGATACCATCGACTTACCATCAAGGTAGTGATAGTAGTGATACCATCGACACCATCAAGGTAGTGATACCATCGACTTACCATCAAGGTAGTGATACCATCGACTTACCGTCAAGGTAGTGATACCGTCGACTTACCATCAAGGTAGTGATACCGTAGACTTACCATCAAGGTAGTGATGCCGTCGACTTACCATCAAGGTAGTGATACCATCGACTTACCATCAAGGTAGTGATACCATCGACTTACCATCAAGGTAGTGATACCATCGACTTACCATCAAGGTAGTGATACCATCGACTTACCATTAAGGTAGTGATACCATCGACTTACCATCAAGGTAGTGATACCATCTACTTACCATCAAGGTAGTGATACCATCGACTTACCATCAAGGAAGTGATACCATCGACTTACCATCAAGGTAGTGATACCATCGACTTACCATCAAGGTAGTGATACCTTCGACTTACCATCAAGGTAGTGATACCATCGACTTACCATCAAGGTAGTGATACCATCGACTTACCATCAAGGTAGTGATACCTTCGACTTACCATCAAGGTAGTGATACCTTCGACTTACCATCAAGGTAGTGATACCATCGACTTACCGTCCAAGAGTCCTGCTTGAGGCCTGTGATTGGTATCGCTGGACGGACGGGACAAGGTCGCGACCTTGGGCCTGTCTCCCAGAATGGGCGGCGTCCCCGGATGTGACCTGAGATTCTCCTGCGAGAAGCTTGGCCTTGACCTTGGCAGAACGTCAGATAATCGCTTGGCGGGAAGAGTTGACATTTTGTTGCTAGTCTCTATGAGATATTTAGAATGACATTTGAAGTGGCATTTGAAGGCTATGGATGTTAGGGTCTAGGTTAAGTAAGTTAGGCTCAAGGCTAGAGATGGCAGGACCTAACAGCTTACTTGTCCACTCGGCGATTTCTTTGTTCCGTTTCTTCCTCTCCTTGATGACGAGGTCTGTACGCCCCAGCGAGTCGTCAAACGTGTCGGCCATAACGGAAGTGTCCAGCACAACGACCGTGGGCTGCATCCAGGGCGCCACCGCCCTCATCCAGCCCCGCCGCCCGTAGATGGAGTGCTGGACCTTCTCCTGCATTTTGATGTTGGTGCTGGGGGTCAAGAGAGAAACCAAGATGACACGTGACCCGGAAGAGAAGGTCAAATTAGTTCAGCAGTCAGGAAGGGGGGGGGGCAAAAAGTGAAGGTAAACTGAGAACTTACTGGTCGCGCTCCTTGACCACCGTCCATTTAAAGTTTAAATTGACGAACGAGTCGAATGAGACATTGACCTTCCAGTAGCCAGATTTTTTAGGAAACTCTGTAGATGGATCTTGTTTCAATTCATAGAACACAGCACATTCACAGCCATACATGGCAATGGTAGATAAGCAGGGCACTGGCAGCTATACAACACACTGGCAGCTATACAACACACTGGCAGCCATATAGAATACAGGCAGCCATACAGGACACAGGCAGCCATACAGGACACAGGCAGCCATACAAGACACAGGCAGCCATACAAGACACAGACAGCCATACAAGACACAGACAGCCATACAAGACACAGACAGCCATACAAGACACAGGCAGCCATATAAGACACAGGCAGCCATACAAGACACAGGCAGCCATACAAGACACAGACAGCCATACAAGACACAGACAGCCATACAAGACACAGGCAGCCATACAAGACACAGACAGCCATACAAGACACAGACAGCCATACAAGACACTGGCAGCCATATAAGACACAGACAGCCATATAAGACACAGGCAGCCATATAAGACACAGACAGCCATACAAGACACAGGCAGCCATATAAGACACAGGCAGCCATATAAGACACAGACAGCCATATAAGACACAGACAGCCATACAAGACACTGGCAGCCATACAAGACACAGGCAGCCATATAAGACACAGACAGCCATACAAGACACAGGCAGCCATACAAGACACTGGCAGCCATACAAGACACAGGCAGCCATATAAGACACAGACAGCCATATAAGACACAGGCAGCCATATAAGACACAGGCAGCCATATAAGACACAGACAGCCATACAAGACACAGACAGCCATACAAGACACAGACAGCCATACAAGACACAGACAGCCATATAAGACACAGACAGCCATATAAGACACAGGCAGCCATATAAGACACAGGCAGCCATACAAGACACAGACAGCCATACAAGACACAGAGTACGTTTTACCTTTGGCCGTGACTGCATGGTTGAGGTTCCACAGGCCAGTGGTGGGTGTTGAGCCGACGAGCACCAAGGTGTAGCCGTCGTTGATGTTGATGAAGGTCGTGAGCTCCAGGCAAGTGGCGGTCTGGTGGAACACCTCGTCGTCCTCGCCCCATATCGTGTGGACAGTCCCGCTGAAACAGTCGACTGTCCTGTTTCTTTTGGCTGTCCTCTCCCACTCAACAGCTGTCCTGTTTGGTGCTGTCCTTAGCCACACCCACTCAAATGTCGCCATGGCTGGCACCGCGGCCTCAACCTTCCACACGTGGATGTCTGCAACAGGTTCCAGGTGTCAGGTGTCAGGTGTCAGGTGTCAGGTGCCAGGTGTCAGGTGTCAGGTGTCAGGTGGCCGTCACAGGTGTCAGGTGGCCGTCACAGGTGTCAGGTGGCCGTCACAGGTGTCAGGTGGCCGTCAATATAGTCTACCCGTGTGTTTCTACAATATAATGTACCTGTGTGTTACTACAATATAGTCTACCTGTGTGTTACTACAATATAGTCTACCCGTGTGTTTCTACAATATAATGTACCTGTGTGTTACTACAATATAGTCTACCTGTGTGTTACTACAATATAGTCTACCTGTGTGTTACTACAATATAGTCTACCTGTGTGTTTCTACAATATAATGTACCTGTGTGTTACTACAATATAGTCTACCTGTGTGTTACTACAATATAGTCTACCTGTGTGTTACTACAATATAGTCTACCCGTGTGTTACTACAATATAGTCTACCTGTGTGTTACTACAATATAGTCTACCTGTGTGTTACTACAATATAGTCTACCCGTGTGTTTCTACAATATAATGTACCTGTGTGTTTCTACAATATAATGTACCTGTGTGTTACTACAATATAGTCTACCTGTGTGTTACTACAATATAGTCTACCTGTGTGTTACTACAATATAGTCTACCTGTGTGTTACTACAATATAGTCTACCTGTGTGTTACTACAATATAGTCTACCTGTGTGTTACTACAATATAGTCTACCTGTGTGTTTCTACAATATAGTCTACCTGTGTGTTACTACAATATAGTCTACCTGTGTGTTACTACAATATAGTCTACCTGTGTGTTACTACAATATAGTCTACCTGTGTATAGCTACAATATAGTCTACCTGTGTGTTACTACAATATAGTCTACCTGTGTGTTACTACAATATAGTCTACCCGTGTGTTACTACAATATAGTCTACCTGTGTGTTACTACAATATAGTCTACCTGTGTATAGCTACAATATAGTCTACCTGTGTGTTACTACAATATAGTCTACCTGTGTATAGCTACAATATAGTCTACCTGTGTGTTACTACAATATAGTCTACCTGTGTGTTACTACAATATAGTCTACCTGTGTGTTACTACAATATAGTCTACCTGTGTGTTACTACAATATAGTCTACCCGTGTGTTACTACAATATAGTCTACCTGTGTGTTACTACAATATAGTCTACCTGTGTATAGCTACAATATAGTCTACCTGTGTGTTACTACAATATAGTCTACCTGTGTATAGCTACAATATAGTCTACCTGTGTGTTACTACAATATAGTCTACCTGTGTGTTACTACAATATAGTCTACCTGTGTGTTACTACAATATAGTCTACCTGTGTGTTACTACAATATAGTCTACCTGTGTGTTACTACAATATAGTCTACCTGTGTGTTACTACAATATAGTCTACCTGTGTGTTACTACAATATAGTCTACCTGTGTATAGCTACAATATAGTCTACCTGTGTGTTACTACAATTTAATGTACCTGTGTGTTACTACAATATAGTCTACCTGTGTATAGCTACAATATAGTCTACCTGTGTATAGCTACAATATAGTCTACCTGTGTGTTACTACAATTACTTCCGTCAAATGATTTATGTTCTAGCCGATGTAGCGATTGATATAGCTGGTAAAGAGAAATGTTTATTATGTGCTAGCTAAGAGAGACAGCCCTGGCCTTGGCTGGGGACAGCTGCCTATCCAAGAGGGATAACTCTGACCTTGGCTGGGGACAGCTGCCTATCCAAGAGGGATAACTCTGACCTTGGCTGGGGACAGCTGCCTATCCAAGAGGGATAACTCTGACCTTGGCTGGGGACAGCTGCCTATCCAAGATTGATAACTCTGACCTTGGCTGGGGACAGCTGCCTATCCAAGATTGATAACTCTGACCTTGGCTGGGGACAGCAGCCTATCCAAGATTGATAACTCTGACCTTGGCTGGGGACAGCAGCCTATCCAAGAGGGATAACTCTGACCTTGGCTGGGGACAGCAGCCTATCCAAGATTGATAACTCTGACCTTGGCTGGGGACAGCAGCCTATCCAAGAGGGATAACTCTGACCTTGGCTGGGGACAGCTGCCTATCCAAGAGGGATAACTCTGACCTTGGCTGGGGACAGCAGCCTATCCAAGAGGGATAACTCTGACCTTGGCTGGGGACAGCAGCCTATCCAAGAGGGATAACTTTATATCAAACAACTGATCCTATTTGTTTGTTCTTGGATAGAATAAAGGCTATGGGAACACATTCAGACAGAGAAGCAAATCCAAGTCAATCAATCCTAGCATATCAAATGT
Organism: Physella acuta; assembly: GCF_028476545.2. Classification (NCBI taxonomy): domain Eukaryota; kingdom Metazoa; phylum Mollusca; class Gastropoda; family Physidae; genus Physella; species Physella acuta. Next base: position 232,508 of record NW_026731874.1, read on the forward strand.
TATAAAATAATGTTTGATCCTAGGTCTGACGGCCTTTTTTCCATGTATCATGCATGTTTATATAGAATGCTATGTGAACATGAGCCAAGCAAGACGTTCATTCAAATAGGACCGCAGCCAGAACGATTATATATATAAATATACATACATACATATATATATATATATATATATATATATATATATATATATATATATATATATATATATATAATATCCCTCGTGAGAGAATCCTGGCTAGGCCAGTGTGTTCGCGCATTCGTGTGTTTGTGTGTGCGAGAGTGCGTGAGTTGAGAGTGGTAACCTGGAGTGGGGTAAGCCTCGAGGGCGGCGTCAATGTTCCACGCCCCCAGCTCAGGCAGGGAACCCAGCAGGAAGAGGCGGTGACGCACACGATTTAAATTGGGGCACCAGATCTTGAACTGAATTCCGACTTGATTCGACAGGTACGATTTGATTTTCATGCTGCCACACGGAGATTTCCTGGCTGAAATAAAAACTTCTGCTTGCCGCACATCACACATTCACATGGTGTCATGTCATTTAACACCATGTGTCATGTCATTTAACACTTGGTGTCATGTCATTTAACACTTGGTGTCATGTCATTTAACACTTGGTGTCATGTCATTTAACACCATGTGTCATGTCATTTAACACTTGGTGTCATGTCATTTAACACTTGGTGTCATGTCATTTAACACTTGGTGTCATGTCATTTAACACCATGTGTCATGTCATTTAACACTTGGTGTCATGTCATTTAACACTTGGTGTCATGTCATTTAACACTTGGTGTCATGTCATTTAACACCATGTGTCATGTCATTTAACACTTGGTGTCATGTCATTTAACACTTGGTGTCATGTCATTTAACACTTGGTGTCATGTCATTTAACACTTGGTGTCATGTCATTTAACACCATGTGTCATGTCATTTAACACCATGTGTCATGTTATTTAACACCATGTGTCATGTCATTTAACACTTGGTGGCATGTCATTTAACACCATGTGTCATGTCATTTAACACTTGGTGTCATGTCATTTAACACCATGTGTCATGTCATTTAACTCTTGGTGTCACGTCATTTAACACTTGGTGTCATGTCATTTAAAACATGGTGTCATGTCATTTAACACCATGTGTCATGTCATTTAACACTTGGTGTCATGTCATTTAACACCATGTGTCATGTCATTTAACTCTTGGTGTCACGTCATTTAACACTTGGTGTCATGTCATTTAAAACATGGTGTCATGTCATTTAACACTTGGAGTCAAGGCATACAGCAACTAGTGTCATGTCACTTACTGTGTCTGCTGGCAGTGTGAGAAGGCATCTCTTCGAAGAAAGTTTACCGCCCCGCCCCCGAACGAAATGGAATTTACATAGAGAATATATACTTTTAAAAGCGTCTGCCCCCCCCCCCCCCTCCGAAAATTCCAAGTCCCCCCCCCCCCCCCCCCGATCTGGAAGAAACACTGGTGAGAAGATCAGTTGTCTGTAACGGTACTCAAGTTATCCGTGTTCAAAGACACACACATACATACATTAATATACACACACACAAACAGACATACAGTCAAAATTGTAAAACTATGTTTTTCCGATTCAGGGAAAATTTCGATTTTTGCACGATTACAATACTTTCTCCTATATTTCGTATACGAGAAAGTAAAAACAAGCACACGTCTTTTTTTTAAATCCATGTCAACAATAATAATGATGGAAGAATTGTCGTCAACTAGCTCATCTCCATTGTGGAATTTTACCACTTAGATTTTAGATCAAGTTGTCGGAAGCTAGCTAAAGTGATGGAATTTTAAAACTTAGATTTTAGATCAAGTTGTCAGAAGCTAGCTAAAGTGATGGAATTTTAACACTTAGATTTTAGATCAAGTTGTCAGAAGCTAGCTAAAGTGATGGAATTTTAACACTTAGATTTTAGATCAAGTTGTCAGAAGCTAGCTAAAGTGATGGAATTTTAACACTTAGATTTTAGATCAAGTTGTCAGAAGCTAGCTAAAGTGATGGAATTTTAACACTTAGATCTAGAATTTAGTTATTAGATCTAGATTCTAGATCTAGAATCTAGCTAAAAATTTTAATGATGGAATTTCCAACACACTTAGATTTTAAAACTAAATCTAGCGAATTGCTAGCTAAAATAGTATAACTTGAACACCTGGATCTAGATCTAGTATTTACCTTAGTTGTAAACTAAAATGGTGGAATGTTAACACTTAGATTCTACTTGCTAAATATGATGGAATTTTGATTGAAGACTCACGTGCAATTTAAAATGACGGGATTAAAACTAATCCCAGGTGTTGCTGTGTGAGCTGACTGTTGGTGCTTGCGCCGTCAGGCAACCGGAATTCCCGATTAAGTGCGCTTTTGGTGCTTTTAAAATGGCGATGTTTAGTGGAGAAATCTAGTGCAACACAGGCCACAAGCGTTAATAAAACTTAAAAATAAACTTTATTTATTTATTATGACAAGCTTTTTAAAAGCATCGGGAATAAAAGAAATAAAACATGGCGATCGGAAAAATGTCTGCCAGAAACACTGCCCACAGACAGACACACATACATCCCACAGACAGACACACATGCATCCCACAGACACACACACATACATTCATCTCCAACATTGGTTCTTAACCTAGGTCCGATCGATTCCTAGGGATCCTATCTGTCTCAAGGGTGCGGCGGAGGTCAAGACACACATAAAGACACACATCAAGACACACATCAAGACACACACCAAGACACACACCAAGACACACATCAAGACACACATCAAGACACACACCAAGACACACACCAAGACACACACCAAGACACACCACCCGACTTATATGATTCGCGATCAGATTTTGTCAATGCGGACGAAATAACTAATATTAGTTGTGTCAAACTAATTTTTTTTAAACGGTCCCAGAGCTTTTTTGAAAGTTGCTCTGTCAAGAACTCAAGATGCTGAGATAGTGGATACCACATTATTTCATATATCTCAAATAGAAATAAACCGGGAGTGATCTCCCCTAAATTTTCTCGAATATTCTTATATAAAATAACAGGGGATGGGAACTCGGGCTACAGACATGATTTTTAATCCATTTTAAATACTTAAAGTTTTAAAAATAGAATAAAATCTCGTAGACAAATTAATTGCACACCAAGTGAACGCCAAATAAAAAAGCGCATAATAGTGCGCAATATTATTAGTACTTTAAAAATTTACATTAATTTTTTGAGAAATCGGAAGTAGCGTAAATCACTACTTCCGGTCAACGGAAATTACTCAAAATATAACAGAAGGTAGAGACTTAGATCTTTTACTTACATGTAAAATTTCATTTATATATCTGAAATAGTACTCAAGTTATAGGCTTTTGAAAAATTCAAAGTAGAAAAACTTCCACTTCCGGTTATCGGAAATCGCTCAAAAGTTGATCAGGATCTACGATTTTGATAAAATACTTATATATGAAATTTCATCAACCTAGCTGTAACGGTACTCAAGTTATCGTGTTTACACACAGACAGACACACAGACATACGGACAGAATTGCAAAGTCCAGTTTTTACGACTCGATAACTCATAAAACGCCAAAACGTTTATATATTTGTATTTATAATTTTTGCCTGATTAAAATAAGTCCTCTATACTCCGGATGTGATGAAGGACTGAGGAGTAAAACGGTGGAAACTGTCAAAATTTCATGTTATTTTTGTGCACGATTACAATACTTTCTCTATACTTCGTATATACGAGAAAGTGAAAAGTAAGTGACCCACGACCCCCATGGAATTAAAAAGTCGAAATTAATAAGGAAATTTATAAGGATTAAAGTAAGATTTTCTTGTAGACTTTCAAAATAAATAAACATTGATAACTGTTTTAATACGATGAGTAAAATTTCAAATTAACTAGCCTCAACATTCGCAGTTGTGTTTTTGTTTACGCCAATCGCATGTTATTCTCAACATATAATATATTTCTGTGGTTTTACTTTCTCGTATATGCGAAGTAGGGGCCTATAGAGAAAGTCTTGTAATCGTACAAAAAAAAAATCGAAATGTTTGCAAATCTCGATGTTTTACAGCTCCCTTAATCGGAAAAACATAGCTTTGCAATCTTGACCGTATGTCTGTGTGTGTGTTAACACGATAACTTGAGTACCGTTACAGCCAGGTTGATGAAATTTCATATATAAGTATTATATCAAAGTCGTAGATCCGTATCAACTTTTCAGCGATTTCCGATAACCGGAAGTGGAACTTTTTCTACTTTGAATTTTTCAAAAGCCTATAAGTTGCGTACTATTTTAGATAGATGCATGAAATTTCACACGTAAGTAAAAGATCTAATTCTCTACCTTCTGTCAAATTTTGAGTAATTTCCGTTGACCGGAAGTAGTAATTTTCGCTATTTCCGATTTCTCAAAAGACGCATGTGAATCTATAAATACCTAATAATATTCCGCACTGTTATGCACATTTTATTTGGCGTTCATTTGGTATGCAATTCTTTTTTTCTACGAGATTTTATTCTATTTTAAAAAGTTTAAGTATTTAAAATGGATTAAAAATAATGTCTATATCCCGAGTTCCCATCCCCTGTTGTTTCCTATAAGAATAATCGAAAAAGTTTAGGGGAGATTACTCCCGGTTTAGGGGACGGAGAGGTCTAGCGGTAGAGTGCTGGACTACTAACCCTTAAGTCTCGAGTATGAATCCGGGTTCAAGTCAGTAGACCGTCCCTGAGTCCACCTAACTCTGATGGGTACCTAACTCACGTTAGGAAAAGTAAAGGCGGCTGGGCATAGTGCTGACCACACTATCTCTTCATATGCCAAGGTCACAGAAACAAGTGAACTCTACTTCACTTGCCCTATAGACCGTCAGGTTTGAAAAGGGAACTTTACTTTTTGCTCCCGGTTTATTATTATAGAAAACGAGCCGACCCGCAGCGTATCATACGCCGCTATTTAGTTGTATTATTTTCTATTTTTCAGTAATTTATAATTTGTGAATTCGACAGTACCAATGCTGCCATTGAAAATATTTGCTTTAAAACACTAACCCCCCCCCTTTCCCCTAACCCCGAACCTACACCCCCCCCCCCCCCCCCCCGTGAAAGCAGCCTCCTCTTAGTTATTTCTTAGTTACCTCCTGTAAGTTTAAAATCGAACTAAATTATCTGCCCCTAATAGAAACCCGGCTGTACGGCTCTACGATTTGTAAACATTTAGCTTTGTAAAAATTTAGAGTGAACACCGCTCACCAATGTTGGGGTGGGGTGGGGGGTGGTAGTGATAGCGATAGAGAGAAAGAGAGGGGACTGCAAGGAGGCGCTTGCAGCTTGTTTTCTAACTGATCCCAGAAGAGAATTATATATATAGATATGAACGTAAAGCTAATTCAATTGGGCGACAACAGCGTTTTCCCGGCCGTTTGACACACCTACGATTACGTTTGACACACCTACGATTACACGATTATGAAACTGGTGATGTTCGGCTACCTCCAGAAATGTTAACAACCGATATACAGGCGCAACCGGGGGTGAGTGAGATCATAGGCGTCGCGAGGCGGGGGTGCGGGCCGAACCAGGTGACACCATCTAAAATTGATTAGTTTATAACTAATTGTAATTAACAACTTGGTTTAATTATGTCCTTACTTCAGTGAACTAATTGTGAAAATGAAGAAATGATACAGACAAACAAACGTACAATACTGAATGTTTTATTACCAAAGGTAACAACAACCTACAGTAGTCTGTTTCTCATGACCTTTGACACAGATCCAAGGTTACAGTACATGTAAGGTTAAGGTCGATAAAACACAGCTTCAGTGCTTGTTCTCTACACTTGACAATGAAAAAAAAAACTTACAAGATCACTCAAAAACTAAAGTTACATTCAAATATTTTCGATTGGAAGATACTGGCCTATATGGGCATATAACCTTTAGTTTAAATCATCTCTCCAAGCAAAACTCAACGTAAATCATTTCTAAAGAAAAGAAAATGGCTGAACAGTTTGAGGGTAAATAAATGGCGCACGAGATGTTAGCTGTCAAGTAAAAGACTGAAGAAACAACTTTTTGCTGCGTCACGTGACCTTACAGTGTGTCATGTGACCTTACTGTTTGCTGCGTCATGTGACCTTCCTTACAGGTCGGTCAAAAAACTTTGGAACGTGTTAGTAGCGACACTTAACATTTATACAAAATGGCATTAGGACAACCAGTTGTACCAGCATCTATAGGTGCACCTACAGGTATTGGTGCACCTTTCAGGTGTTGGTGCACCTACAGGCGTTGGTGCACCTGTAGGTGAAGCACTCTGGAAGTTTGGTCTAGATAAAATACATATAAAATAGAAAATAGTGATGTATGTACAAAATATCTTTTCAATAGTGTAAAAACAATCAAAAAATGACAGCTATATTCAGATGACATGTAAATGTGCAGTTATGTAACCAGTGACACACCGTATGTAGGCCATATGTTGTGTGTTGTCTGATGACCATAGCACAGAAGACAACATTGAATGAGGACACACAAGCTGAAAACAACATCAAGAAAAGAAAAATATTCTAACCCCCCCTCCCCCCCCCCAGATACAAATAAACCACCTCCCCTATACACAAACATCTCCACCCAGAGTGTCACTAATCTCTCCCCCCCCCCTCTTTTTGTCGGTGGGTCCAGTGCTGACCAACGTCCAGTGGTTTGGCCAGCATGTGAACAACATTTTGTATTCGATTCTATGACAATGGTAAGATCTATCATGTGAATAACTTTCCAAACTTCAGGTTTCAGATCTAAAACTTCATGTTTCAGATCTAAAACTTCATGTTTCAGACCTAAAACTTCATGTTTCAGATCTAAAACTTCATGTTTCAGATCTAAAACTTCATGTTTCAGATCTAAAACTTCAGGTTTCAGAGGTTCATCTAAGCTCCTGATTCTAAAGTTATGCCATATTTCCACTAACAAAAAGAACATCAAGTTGAATGAAAATGACAGATAATGCAGTTAGCACTTAGTTTAAAAACTGAGCAGGCACACACACATACACAAGTAACCCCCCTCCTCTGCCCACACACACACAACACACCCACTCACACACTAGGTACAATTGATGTTTTCACGTCTGACTGGACTCATTGAGACAGATTCTAATTTTGTCAAAGTATTTTTAGATGACCTTATTAGCCCAGAGTTTTGATAGGAGTGTTAATTAGACTTTGTCGAGTGTTAATTAGACTTTGTCTAATTATTTAAAAAAAACACAACAGTCAGGTATTGCACAAAATATTCTCCACATTTAAAAGTTTTTGTATAAATCTCTGCCAATCAGATGGCAATTTGAGCGGAGATTAGAGCCAATCATCAGATGGTTGAGTGAATGATGATAGCACCATCTAAATAACAGAACCAAATCTCAAGTGTTGCTGGATATCCACTAAATAGTTGCTTCAAGCATCCAATGAATATTTGCTTCAAGCATTCACTGAATAGTTGCTTCAAGCATTCACTGAATAGTTGCTTCAAGCATTCATTGAATAGTTGCTTCAAGCATTCACTGAATAGTTGCTTCAAGCATTCACTAATTAGTTGCTTCAAGCATCCACTGAATATTTGCTTCAAGCATTCACTGAATATTTGCTTCAAGCATTCACTGAATAGTTGCTTCAAGCATTCATTGAATAGTTGCTTCAAGCATTCACTGAATAGTTGCTTCAAGCATCCACTAATTAGTTGCTTCAAGCATTCACTGAATATTTGCTTCAAGCATTCACTGAATAGTTGCTTCAAGCATTCATTGAATAGTTGCTTCAAGCATTCACTGAATAGTTGCTTCAAGCATCCACTAATTAGTTGCTTCAAGCATCCACTGAATATTTGCTTCAAGCATTCACTGAATATTTGCTTCAAGCATTCACTGAATAGTTGCTTCAAGCATTCATTGAATAGTTGCTTCAAGCATTCACTGAATAGTTGCTTCAAGCATCCACTAATTAGTTGCTTCAAGCATCCACTGAATATTTGCTTCAAGCATTCACTGAATATTTGCTTCAAGCATTCACTGAATAGTTGCTTCAAGCATTCATTGAATAGTTGCTTCAAGCATTCACTGAATAGTTGCTTCAAGCATCCACTAATTAGTTGCTTCAAGCATCCACTGAATATTTGCTTCAAGCATTCACTGAATATTTGCTTCAAGCATTCACTGAATAGTTGCTTCAAGCATTCATTGAATAGTTGCTTCAAGCATTCACTGAATAGTTGCTTCAAGCATCCACTAATTAGTTGCTTCAAGCATCCACTGAATAGTTGCTTCAAGCATTCACTAAATATATGCTTCAAGCATTGCTTCAGCTTGAAGCTTCCATTGAGCAAGTGTATTAAGCGTAATATTCCCTGTAGTCTCCCCTGGATGGGTAGGGTGACTTCTCCTGGTTGTGGGCCATGTCGTACACTATGTCGTCAGGCTGGGGCACGTACAGCGAGTTGAGCAGGTGGATCAGGTAGGACGTGATGCTGGTACAGATCACCTGGGGAGATAGCTTTTATACAGACAGCTGGGTGTGTTGGGGGGGGGGGGGGGGGGGGGGGGCTCACAGACCAGTTAAACCTTCTTACAGACCAGTTCAACCTTCTCACAGACCAGTTCAACCTTCTCACAGACCAGTTAAACCTTCTCACAGACCAGTTCAACCTTCTCACAGACCAGTTAAACCTTCTCACAGACCAGTTAAACCTTCTCACAGACCAGTTAAACCTTCTCACAGACCAGTTAAACCTGGATGACTGACCTGTAACACAAAGAAAAAGGCTGCGATGCCAATGACGACGACAATGTATCTGTCAAGAAAAGCTTGAAGTTTGATCTGACAGCCGTCCTTCCAGATGTCAGTGCTCAGCTCCCTGTCTGACTGGGCTACGTACATCTGGCAGTTGGTGGGGGACGACTGGTAGCGGTAGTAGTTCTTGCAGCAGGTGGCTGGCACCACCTTGGTTCCTGGGCTGTTGACTGACACTTGCATTAGCCAGGACGACTCCAAGTAGTCTAAGGGGGAATTCCCACCACAACACTCCAACTGGCAGGAGAAAAAGTCATCTCAGTCAAGTCATAGACATACATCAAGTCATGGACATACATCAAGTCATGGACATACATCAAGTCAAGTCATAGACATACATCAAGTCATAGACATACATCAAGTCATAGACATACATCAAGTCATGGACAAACATCAAGTCATGGACATACATCAAGTCATGGACATACATCAAGTCAAGTCATAGACATACATCAAGTCATGGACAAACCTCAAGTCATGGACATACATCAAGTCATGGACATACATCAAGTCATAGACATACATCAAGTCATAGACATACATCAAGTCATAGACATACATCAAGTCATGGACATACATCAAGTCATGGACAAACCTCAAGTCATGGACATACATCAAGTCATAGACATACATCAAGTCATGGACATACATCAAGTCATGGACAAACCTCAAGTCATAGACATTCATCAAGTCATGGACATACATCAAGTCATGAACAAACCTCAAGTCATGGACATACATCAAGTCATGGACATACATCAAGTCAAGTCATGGACATACATCAAGTCATGGACATACATCAAGTCATGGACATACATCAAGTCATGTACACTGTGACACTACTTCGGTCTTCTTTTATAATAGTTTAAATTTATTAATGCTCAAATGGCCTAGAGCTCTCTTTTATTAAACTAAGAAATTTTCCACCAGACTCATGTGGCAGTGTTCACAACTGTGCTCGTGCTACTTGTGTTTTGGATCCCCCCAATAGTCCTTGACCTTTATGTCGATATCCCATAATCCTTTGGTGATAGAAATATAAAAAGGAGAATTTCACAACACACTGCGCGAGACACCCACAGAGAGAGAGAGCACAAGTTATCCATATTGTGATTTTTAGATTAGGTAGCAATTTCCTCAAAGTTCTAGTGTATACTGGATCTTATTTTCCTAGAGTGTAGGTTGTGTTGATTAATTAGGAACTTTATCAAGTGTTAGTAGTTAGAGATCTGAGTGTTATTCTTGAACTAGTAAGTTGGGTTTTACATTATTAGATATTTTCTACATTGTATTTTATTAGTTAGTTTAAAATTGTTATGTTTTAGGTTTTATGTCTGATTAAAAGTCCTATTAGATTCAGGAGTTCTTTGTATTTATAAATTCACCCTAGACATTAGTTATTGAGTCTATGAAGAGTTTCTGTTTTTTAGTAGTTCTTTTATAGTTTTATTTAGATTCAGTCCAGAAACCCACCCGAAAGAATCCGGGTATTATGTAAGTTAATTTAGTAGTAGAAGTTTGTAACATATAGTGGGGGCTCGTCCGGGATCTAATTTGTCTTTCAAGTTTAAATATTCCTAGGAAAACTCTAGATCTAGTTATTTCCTCACAGTTCAGAGATAGCAAACAGTTTCCTGGACTAGTCCATTTTATTTAGGTCAAGGAGAGTTATTGATCGTGTTCCTGTTGGACAATCTTATTTTGGTAGGGTTGTTCTCTTTTGTTGTGTGTAGTTTGATCAAAGATGGAGTCGTTTCTTTCCAACCCTTCGGTCGAGGCATTAGAGAAACTAATACGGAAAGATCTAATTGCTGTTGTGTTTTTAAATTCTTTCGGGAAGTACGTAACAACACACATCAAGACATGGACAAATGTCAAGTCATGGACAAATGTCAAGTCATGGACATACATCAAGTCATGGACATGTGTTTACCTCAGATTGCATGATGTCAATGACCCTTGTAACCATCTTGGAGTAATCTTGCACATAAGATGTTTTGATCAATTTTTGCAGTGTGTCCCCACGTACAAGACTTCTCTCCAGCTAAACCAGACATTGAAAGGTGTCAATCATGAGGCATCATTACAATTGGGTTGAGATAGAGCATTAGTTCATTAGAAAATAATTAACTGCTCAATTAAAAAATTAAATCAGTAAGTTAGAGAATTAACCATTTAGAGAATTATGTATATTAATTTGCTAATTTAAAGGGATATGCATGGCTTTTTTTCTATTTTTTACTTTTTACTATTTTTTTAATACTTTTACCATGTTTGGCACACGAAAGTAGATATTAAACAGCAAAAAAGGGTTAAAAACAATTTTGGTTGTCATGGAAACCCAAAAAAAACTCCACCATTTTGAAGTTTTCGGTACTTTTAAAAATGTTAATGCTTTTTTACTTTCTCGTATATACGAAGTATAGAGAGAGTATTGTAATCGTGCACAAAAATAACATGAAATTTTGACAGTTTTCACCGTTTTACTCCTCAGTCCTTCATCACATCCTGAGTATAGAGGACTTATTTTAATCAGGCAAAAATTATAAATACAAATATATAAACGTTTTGCCGTTTTATGCGTTATCGAGTCGTAAAAACTGGACTTTGCAATTCTGTCCGTATGTCTGTGTGTAAACACGATAACTTGAGTACCGTTACAGCTAGGTTGATGAAATTTCATATATAAGTATTTTATCAAAATCGTAGATACTGATCAACTTTTGAGCGATTTCCGATAACCGGAAGTGGTACTTTTTCTACTTTGAATTTTTCAAAAGCCTATAAGTTGCGTACTATTTTAGATAGATGCATGCAATTTCACATGTAAGTAAAAGATCTAATTCTCTACCTTCTGTCAAATTTTGAGTAATTTCCGTTGACCGGAAGTACTAATTTACACGATTTCCAATTTCTCAAAAAACGCATGTAAATTTATAAAGTACTAATAATATCCCGCACTTTTATACACATTTTATTAGGCTTTCACTTGGTGTGGGAGGGAGTGGTCTAGCGGTAGAGAGCTGGACTGCTAACCCATTAGTCTCGAGTTCAAATCCGAGTTCAAGTCAGTAGACCGTCCCTGAGTCCACCCAACTCTGATGGGTACCTAACTCCTGTTAGGGAAAGTAAAGGCGGCTGGGCATAGTGCTGACCACACTATCTCTTCATATGCCGAGGTCACAGAAACAAGTGAACTCTACTTCACTTGCCCCATAGACCGTCAGGTTTGAAAGGGAAACTTCACTTGGTGTGCAATTCTTTTTTTTTACGAGATTCTATTCTATTATAAAAAGTTCAAGTTTAAGTAATTAAAAATGGATAACAAATATTGTCTATGTCCTGAGTTGCCATATCTCGTAATTTTATATTAGAATATTCGAGAAAGTTTAGGGGAGATCACTCCCGGTTTATTATTTATGCACCTATAGCAATCAAATTTAAACTGCTTATATTTCAGTATATATTAAAACTTTTGTCATGACAACTTTTTGATATAGCTACAAGTAAGAATTTTACAAAGTCTAAAAACTGTACCTTTTTAGTATATAAAAGTTTCAAAATTTGCATATTAATTACCAAATACTTTTTTCTATGAAAGCCATCACAATTCCCTGGTGAAAAAAGTTGTATTTTTGCATGAAGAACAATTACTGAAATATGGTGGGCATTGTTTAATTAATAAATAAACCGGGAGTGATCTCCCCAAAACTTTCTCGAATATTCTTATATAAAATAACAGGGGATGGGAACTCTGGCTATAGACAAAAATTTTAATCCAGTTTAAATACTTAAAGTTTAAAAAAAATTTCATAAAGAAAAGCGTGGGTCACTTTAGTATCAATTGGATACCTTCACTAATGTTTAGGAAGAGACCCACGCTTTTCTTTATAGTTATTTAAATAGTAGTCTATAATTTATTTTCTACTTTTTAGTGCATTAGTACATAAAAGCTTGTGATTAAAACATTTTTTATGAAATTTTTTTTCAGTACTTTATATGTTTTATTTACAATAGAGTTACATGACTAAAAACCATTGCGTGCCTACTGAACTTGATGGCGCAGCTATTGAACATGATGACGCGTGTGGTGTGGTTGGATAGACATGCCTACTAATTCTGTCCAAATTTTAATTAATTCATAAAAAATTAATTAGGCATCCAATTAAGTCAAATTTAATTTCAGATTGCATTGTCTTCATGTCTTGACCCACGTGTCAAATGTGAATCGTATCGGTCAAGTAGAACTGTCCGCATTTTCACTCCTGCGTTTCGATCTAGACTGACGACAGACAGTCGAGGAAGTGAGTTAAATAAAAGCTTGTAAAAATAGAATAAAATCTCGTAGACAAAAGAATTGCACACCAAGTGAACGCCAAATAAAAAAGTGCATAATAGTGTGCAATATTATTAGTACTTTAAAAATTTACATCAGTTTTTTAAAAAATCGGAAGTAGCGTAAATTACTACTTCCGGCCAACGGAAATTACTCAAAATTTAACAGAAGGTAGAGAATTAGATCTTTTACTTACATGTGAAATTTCATTTATCTATCTGAAATAGTACTCAAGCTATAGGCTTTTGAAAAATTCAAAGTAGGAAAAGTACCACTTCCGGTTATCGGAAATCGCTCAAAAGTTGATACGGATCTACGATTTTGATAAAATACTTATATATGAAATTTCATCAACCTAGCTGTAACGGTACTCAAGTAATCGTGTTTACACACGGACAGACACACACACACAGACAGACACACGGACAAGATTGCAAAATTATGTTTTTCCGTATCAGTGAGGTGTAAAACGGCTCGATTTTTTTTTGCACGATTACAATACTTTCTCTATACTTCATATATACGAGAAAGTAAAAAGTAGTAGGCTTTTTTAGTGTTAAAAACCTGCAAACTGAGAAAAACAGCCAAAATTAACGAACAGTAGGTCACAAAAATACCATACATGACAACTTACCTCATCCCTGTAGATGACCCCATACAACTTACCTCATCCCTGTAGATGACCCCATACGTGACAACTTACCTCGTCCCTGTAGATGACCCCATACGTGATAACTTACCTCATCCCTGTAGATGACCCCATACGTGACAACTTACCTCATCCCTGTAGATGACCCCATACGTGACAACTTACCTCATCCCTGTAGATGACCCCATACGTGATAACTTACCTCATCCCTGTAGATGACCCCATACGTGACAACTTACCTCATCCCTGTAGATGACCCCATACAACTTACCTCATCCCTGTAGATGACCCCATACGTGACAACTTACCTCGTCCCTGTAGATGACCCCATACGTGATAACTTACCTCATCCCTGTAGATGACCCCATACGTGACAACTTACCTCATCCCTGTAGATGACCCCATACGTGACAACTTACCTCATCCCTGTAGATGACCCCATACGTGATAACTTACCTCATCCCTGTAGATGACCCCATACGTGACAACTTACCTCATCCCTGTAGATGACCCCATACGTGACAACTTACCTCATCCCTGTAGATGACCCCATACGTGACAACTTACCTCATCCCTGTAGATGACCCCATACGTGATAACTTACCTCATCCCTGTAGATGACCCCATACGTGATAACTTACCTCATCCCTGTAGATGACCCCATACGTGACAACTTACCTCATCCCTGTAGATGACCCCATACGTGATAACTTACCTCATCCCTGTAGATGACCCCATACATGATAACTTACCTCGTCCCTGTAGATGACCCCATACGTGACAACTTACCTCATCCCTGTAGATGACCCCATACGTGACAACTTACCTCATCCCTGTAGATGACCCCATACGTGATAACTTACCTCATCCCTGTAGATGACCCCATACGTGATAACTTACCTCATCCCTGTAGATGACCCCATACGTGATAACTTACCTCATCCCTGTAGATGACCCCATACATGACAACTTACCTCATCCCTGTAGATGACCCCATACGTGACAACTTACCTCATCCCTGTAGATGACCCCATACATGATAACTTACCTCATCCCTGTAGATGACCCCATACATGACAACTTACCTCATCCCTGTAGATGACCCCATACATGACAACTTACCTCATCCCTGTAGATGACCCCATACGTGATAACTTACCTCATCCCTGTAGATGACCCCATACGTGATAACTTACCTCATCCCTGTAGATGACCCCATACGTGATAACTTACCTCATCCCTGTAGATGACCCCATACGTGATAACTTACCTCATCCCTGTAGATGACCCCATACGTGACAACTTACCTCATCCCTGTAGATGACCCCATACGTGACAACTTACCTCATCCCTGTAGATGACCCCATACGTGATAACTTACCTCATCCCTGTAGATGACCCCATACAACTTACCTCATCCCTGTAGATGACCCCATACGTGACAACTTACCTCATCCCTGTAGATGACCCCATACGTGATAACTTACCTCATCCCTGTAGATGACCCCATACGTGATAACTTACCTCATCCCTGTAGATGACCCCATACGTGATAACTTACCTCATCCCTGTAGATGACCCCATACATGACAACTTACCTCATCCCTGTAGATGACCCCATACGTGACAACTTACCTCATCCCTGTAGATGACCCCATACATGACAACTTACCTCATCCCTGTAGATGACCCCATACGTGATAACTTACCTCATCCCTGTAGATGACCCCATACGTGATAACTTACCTCATCCCTGTAGATGACCCCATACGTGATAACTTACCTCATCCCTGTAGATGACCCCATACGTGATAACTTACCTCATCCCTGTAGATGACCCCATACGTGACAACTTACCTCATCCCTGTAGATGACCCCATACGTGACAACTTACCTCATCCCTGTAGATGACCCCATACGTGATAACTTACCTCATCCCTGTAGATGACCCCATACATGACAACTTACCTCATCCCTGTAGATGACCCCATACGTGACAACTTACCTCATCCCTGTAGATGACCCCATACGTGACAACTTACCTCATCCCTGTAGATGACCCCATACGTGACAACTTACCTCATCCCTGTAGATGACCCCATACGTGATAACTTACCTCATCCCTGTAGATGACCCCATACGTGACAACTTACCTCATCCCTGTAGATGACCCCATACGTGATAACTTACCTCATCCCTGTAGATGACCCCATACGTGACAACTTACCTCATCCCTGTAGATGACCCCATACGTGATAACTTACCTCATCCCTGTAGATGACCCCATACGTGACAACTTACCTCATCCCTGTAGATGACCCCATACGTGATAACTTACCTCATCCCTGTAGATGACCCCATACGTGACAACTTACCTCATCCCTGTAGATGACCCCATACGTGACTGCTCCAACTGTTAACCCCATGGCTGCCACTAGTCCAATCAAGTACTGGACAAGGGAAGAAAGTCAATCAAACAGTGGGGATAGGGTTAATGGTCCAAGGTCTAGCATCTATTTCAGGCCTAATGGTCTAACATCTACTGAAGGTCTAATGGTCTAGCATTTACTGAAGGTCTAATGGTCTAACATCTACTGAAGGTCTAATGGTCTAGCATCTACTGAAGGTCTAGCATCTACTGAAGGTCTAATGGTCTAGCATTTACTGAAGGTCTAATGGTCTAACATCTACTGAAGGTCTAATGGTCTAGCATTTACTGAAGGTCTAATGGTCTAACATCTACTGAAGGTCTAATGGTCTAACATCTACTGAAGGTCTAATGGTCTAACATCTACTGAAGGTCTAATGGTCTAGCATCTACTCAAGGTCTAGCATCTACTGAAGGTCTAATGGTCTAACATCTACTGAAGGTCTAATGGTCTAACATCTACTGAAGGTCTAGTGTGCTAGCATCTACTGAAGGTCTAATGGTCTAGCATCTACTCAAGGTCTAGCATCTACTGAAGGTCTAAAGGTCTAACATCTACTGAAGGTCTAATGGTCTAACATCTACTGAAGGTCTAGTGTGCTAGCATCTACTGAAGGTCTAATGGTCTAACATCTACTGAAGGTCTAATGGTCTAGCATCTACTGAAGGTCTAATGGTCTAACATCTACTGAAGGTCTAGCATCTACTGAAGGTCTAGCATCTACTGAAGGTCTAGCATCTACTGAAGGTCTAATGGTCTAGCATCTACTGAAGGTCTAAAGGTCTAGCATCTACTGAAGGTCTAAAGGTCTAGCATCAACTGAAGGTCTAATGGTCTAGCATCTACTAAAGGTCTAATGGTCTAGCATCTACTCAAGGTCTAGCATCTACTGAAGGTCTAATGGTCTAACATCTACTGAAGGTCTAATGGTCTAGCATTTACTGAAGGTCTAATGGTCTAGCATCTACTGAAGGTCTAAAGGTCTAACATCTACTGAAGGTCTAAAGGTCTAGCATTTACTGAAGGTCTAATGGTCTAGCATCAACTGAAGGTCTAAAGGTCTAACATCTACTGAAGGTCTAAAGGTCTAGCATTTACTGAAGGTCTAATGGTCTAGCATCTACTGAAGGTCTAGCATCTACTGAAGGTCTAATGGTCTAGCATCTACTGAAGGTCTAATGGTCTAGCATCTACTGAAGGTCTAATGGTCTAGCATCTACTGAAGGTCTAGCATCAACTGAAGGTCTAATGGTCTAACATCTACTGAAGGTCTAATGGTCTAACATCTACTGAAGGTCTAGCATCTACTGAAGGTCTAATGGTCTAGCATCTACTCAAGGTCTAGCATCTACTGAAGGTCTAATGGTCTAGCATCAACTGAAGGTCTAATGGTCTAACATCTACTGAAGGTCTAATGGTCTAGCATCTACTGAAGGTCTAATGGTCTAGCATCAACTGAAGGTCTAATGGTCTAGCATCTACTGAAGGTCTAAAGGTCTAGCATCTACTCAAGGTCTAGCATCTACTGAAGGTCTAGCATCTACTGAAGGTCTAAAGGTCTAACATCTACTGAAGGTCTAGCATCTACTGAAGGTCTAATGGTCTAGCATCTACTGAAGGTCTAATGGTCTAGCATCTACTGAAGGTCTAAAGGTCTAGCATCTACTGAAGGTCTAATGGTCTAGCATCTACTGAAGGTCTAATGGTCTAGCATCAACTGAAGGTCTAATGGTCTAGCATCTACTGAAGGTCTAGTGGTC
Organism: Physella acuta; assembly: GCF_028476545.2. Classification (NCBI taxonomy): domain Eukaryota; kingdom Metazoa; phylum Mollusca; class Gastropoda; family Physidae; genus Physella; species Physella acuta. The sequence goes on from NW_026731874.1 coordinate 250,572, forward strand.
TAACATCAACTGAAGGTCTAAAGGTCTAGCATCAACTGAAGGTCTAATGGTCTAACATCTACTGAAGGTCTAATGGTCTAACATCTACTGAAGGTCTAATGGTCTAGCATCAACTGAAGGTCTAATGGTCTAGCATCTACTGAAGGTCTAATGGTCTAGCATCTACTCAAGGTCTAGCATCTACTGAAGGTCTAGCATCTACTGAAGGTCTAAAGGTCTAGCATCTACTCAAGGTCTAGCATCTACTGAAGGTCTAGCATCTACTGAAGGTCTAAAGGTCTAGCATCTACTCAAGGTCTAACATCAACTGAAGGTCTAGCATCTACTGAAGGTCTAAAGGTCTAGCATCTACTCAAGGTCTAGCATCTACTGAAGGTCTAGCATCTACTGAAGGTCTAAAGGTCTAGCATCTACTCAAGGTCTAACATCAACTGAAGGTCTAGCATCTACTGAAGGTCTAAAGGTCTAGCATCTACTCAAGGTCTAGCATCTACTGAAGGTCTAGCATCTACTGAAGGTCTAAAGGTCTAGCATCTACTCAAGGTCTAGCATCTACTGAAGGTCTAGCATCTACTGAAGGTCTAAAGGTCTAGCATCTACTCAAGGTCTAGCATCTACTGAAGGTCTAGCATCAACTGAAGGTCTAAAGGTCTAGCATCTACTCAAGGTCTAGCATCTACTAAAGGTCTAGCATCTACTGAAGGTCTAGCATCTACTGTAGGTCTAATGGTCTAGCATCTACTGAAGGTCTAAAGGTCTAGCATCTACTGAAGGTCTAGCATCTACTGAAGGTCTAGCATCTACTGAAGGTCTAGCATCTACTGAAGGTCTAGCATCTACTGAAGGTCTAAAGGTCTAGCATCTACTGAAGGTCTAGCATCTACTCAAGGTCTAGCATCTACTAAAGGTCTAGCATCTACTGAAGGTCTAGCATCTACTGTAGGTCTAATGGTCTAGCATCTACTGAAGGTCTAAAGGTCTAGCATCTACTCAAGGTCTAACATCAACTGAAGGTCTAGCATCTACTGAAGGTCTAAAGGTCTAGCATCTACTCAAGGTCTAGCATCTACTGAAGGTCTAGCATCTACTGAAGGTCTAAAGGTCTAGCATCTACTCAAGGTCTAGCATCTACTGAAGGTCTAGCATCAACTGAAGGTCTAAAGGTCTAGCATCTACTGAAGGTCTAGCATCTACTAAAGGTCTAGCATCTACTGAAGGTCTAGCATCTACTCAAGGTCTAGCATCTACTCAAGGTCTAGCATCAACTGAAGGTCTAAAGGTCTAGCATCTACTGAAGGTCTAGCATCTACTAAAGGTCTAGCATCTACTGAAGGTCTAGCATCTACTGTAGGTCTAATGGTCTAGCATCTACTGAAGGTCTAAAGGTCTAGCATCTACTGAAGGTCTAGCATCTACTGAAGGTCTAGCATCTACTGAAGGTCTAGCATCTACTGAAGGTCTAGCATCTACTGAAGGTCTAAAGGTCTAGCATCTACTCAAGGTCTAGCATCTACTGAAGGTCTAGCATCTACTGAAGGTCTAGCATCTACTAAAGGTCTAATGGTCTAGCATCTACTGAAGGTCTAGCATCAACTGAAGGTCTAAAGGTCTAGCATCTACTCAAGGTCTAGCATCTACTGAAGGTCTAGCATCAACTGAAGGTCTAAAGGTCTAGCATCTACTCAAGGTCTAGCATCTACTGAAGGTCTAATGGTCTAGCATCAACTGAAGGTCTAGCATCTACTGAAGGTCTAATGGTCTAGCATCAACTGAAGGTCTAGCATCTACTGAAGGTCTAATGGTCTAGCATCTACTGAAGGTCTAAAGGTCTAGCATCTACTGAAGGTCTAATGGTCTAGCATCAACTGAAGGTCTAGCATCTACTGAAGGTCTAAAGGTCTAGCATCTACTCAAGGTCTAGCATCTACTCAAGGTCTAGCATCAACTGAAGGTCTAAAGGTCTAGCATCTACTGAAGGTCTAAAGGTCTAGCATCTACTCAAGGTCTAGCATCTACTCAAGGTCTAGCATCAACTGAAGGTCTAAAGGTCTAGCATCTACTCAAGGTCTAGCATCTACTGAAGGTCTAGCATCTACTGAAGGTCTAATGGTCTAACATCTACTGAAGGTCTAGCATCTACTGAAGGTCTAATGGTCTAGCATCAACTGAAGGTCTAATGGTCTAGCATCTACTCAAGGTCTAGCATCTACTGAAGGTCTAGCATCAACTGAAGGTCTAAAGGTCTAGCATCTACTCAAGGTCTAGCATCTACTGAAGGTCTAGCATCTACTGAAGGTCTAAAGGTCTAGCATCTACTCAAGGTCTAACATCAACTGAAGGTCTAGCATCTACTGAAGGTCTAAAGGTCTAGCATCTACTCAAGGTCTAGCATCTACTGAAGGTCTAATGGTCTAGCATCTACTGAAGGTCTAATGGTCTAGCATCTACTGAAGGTCTAATGGTCTAGCATCTACTGAAGGTCTAATGGTCTAGCATCTACTGAAGGTCTAATGGTCTAGCATCTACTGAAGGTCTAATGGTCTAGCATCTACTGAAGGTCTAATGGTCTAGCATCTACTGAAGGTCTAATGGTCTAGCATCTACTGAAGGTCTAATGGTCTAGCATCTACTGAAGGTCTAAAGGTCTAGCATCAACTGAAGGTCTAATGGTCTAGCATCTACTGAAGGTCTAATGGTCTAGCATCTACTGAAGGTCTAAAGGTCTAGCATCAACTGAAGGTCTAATGGTCTAGCATCTACTGAAGGTCTAATGGTCTAGCATCTACTGAAGGTCTAATGGTCTAGCATCTACTGAAGGTCTAATGGTCTAGCATCTACTGAAGGTCTAATGGTCTAGCATCTACTGAAGGTCTAATGGTCTAACATCAACTGAAGGTCTAATGGTCTAGCATCTACTCAAGGTCTAGCATCTACTGAAGGTCTAATGGTCTAACATCTACTGAAGGTCTAATGGTCTAGCATCTACTGAAGGTCTAATGGTCTAACATCTACTGAAGGTCTAAAGGTCTAGCATCTACTGAAGGTCTAATGGTCTAGCATCTACTGAAGGTCTAATGGTCTAACATCAACTGAAGGTCTAATGGTCTAGCATCTACTCAAGGTCTAGCATCTACTGAAGGTCTAATGGTCTAACATCTACTGAAGGTCTAATGGTCTAGCATCTACTGAAGGTCTAATGGTCTAACATCTACTGAAGGTCTAAAGGTCTAGCATCTACTGAAGGTCTAATGGTCTAGCATCTACTGAAGGTCTAATGGTCTAGCATCTACTGAAGGTCTAGCATCTACTCAAGGTCTAGCATCTACTGTAGGTCTAGCATCTACTGAAGGTCTAATGGTCTAGCATCTACTGAAGGTCTAATGGTCTAGCATCTACTGAAGGTCTAGCATCTACTCAAGGTCTAGCATCTACTGAAGGTCTAATGGTCTAGCATCTACTGAAGGTCTAATGGTCTAGCATCTACTGAAGGTCTAAAGGTCTAGCATCTACTGAAGGTCTAATGGTCTAGCATCTACTGAAGGTCTAGCATCTACTCAAGGTCTAGCATCTACTGTAGGTCTAGCATCTACTGAAGGTCTAAAGGTCTAGCATCTACTGAAGGTCTAATGGTCTAGCATCAACTGAAGGTCTAATGGTCTAACATCTACTGAAGGTCTAATGGTCTAGCATTTACTGAAGGTCTAATGGTCTAGCATTTACTCAAGGTCTAATGGTCTAGCATCAACTGAAGGTCTAATGGTCTAACATCTACTGAAGGTCTAATGGTCTAGCATTTACTGAAGGTCTAAAGGTCTAGCATTTACTCAAGGTCTAGCATCTACTGAAGGTCTAAAGGTCTAACATCTACTGAAGGTCTAAAGGTCTAGCATTTACTCAAGGTCTAACATCTACTGAAGGTCTAATGGTCTAGCATCTACTGAAGGTCTAGCATCTACTCAAGGTCTAGCATCTACTGAAGGTCTAGCATCTACTGAAGGTCTAATGGTCTAACATCTACTGAAGGTCTAATGGTCTAACATCTACTGAAGGTCTAATGGTCTAGCATCTACTGAAGGTCTAATGGTCTAGCATCAACTGAAGGTCTAATGGTCTAACATCTACTGAAGGTCTAATGGTCTAACATCTACTGAAGGTCTAATGGTCTAACATCTACTGAAGGTCTAATGGTCTAGCATCTACTGAAGGTCTAATGGTCTAGCATCAACTGAAGGTCTAATGGTCTAGCATCAACTGAAGGTCTAATGGTCTAACATCTACTGAAGGTCTAATGGTCTAGCATCTACTCAAGGTCTAGCATCTACTGAAGGTCTAAAGGTCTAGCATCAACTGAAGGTCTAATGGTCTAACATCTACTGAAGGTCTAGCATCTACTGAAGGTCTAATGGTCTAGCATCTACTGAAGGTCTAATGGTCTAGCATCTACTCAAGGTCTAGCATCTACTGAAGGTCTAAAGGTCTAGCATCAACTGAAGGTCTAATGGTCTAACATCTACTGAAGGTCTAATGGTCTAGCATCTACTGAAGGTCTAGCATCTACTGAAGGTCTAGCATCAACTGAAGGTCTAATGGTCTAACATCTACTGAAGGTCTAATGGTCTAGCATCTACTGAAGGTCTAATGGTCTAGCATCTACTGAAGGTCTAATGGTCTAGCATCTACTGAAGGTCTAAAGGTCTAGCATCTACTGAAGGTCTAATGGTCTAGCATCTACTGAAGGTCTAATGGTCTAGCATCTACTGAAGGTCTAATGGTCTAGCATCAACTGAAGGTCTAATGGTCTAACATCTACTGAAGGTCTAATGGTCTAACATCTACTGAAGGTCTAATGGTCTAGCATCTACTGAAGGTCTAGCATCTACTGAAGGTCTAATGGTCTAGCATCTACTGAAGGTCTAATGGTCTAACATCTACTGAAGGTCTAATGGTCTAGCATCTACTGAAGGTCTAATGGTCTAGCATCAACTGAAGGTCTAATGGTCTAACATCTACTGAAGGTCTAATGGTCTAGCATCTACTGAAGGTCTAGCATCTACTGAAGGTCTAATGGTCTAGCATCAACTGAAGGTCTAATGGTCTAGCATCTACTGAAGGTCTAATGGTCTAACATCTACTGAAGGTCTAGCATCTACTGAAGGTCTAATGGTCTAACATCTACTGAAGGTCTAATGGTCTAGCATCTACTCAAGGTCTAGCATCTACTGAAGGTCTAATGGTCTAGCATCAACTGAAGGTCTAATGGTCTAACATCTACTGAAGGTCTAGCATCTACTGAAGGTCTAGCATCTACTGAAGGTCTAATGGTCTAGCATCTACTCAAGGTCTAGCATCTACTGAAGGTCTAATGGTCTAGCATCAACTGAAGGTCTAATGGTCTAACATCTACTGAAGGTCTAATGGTCTAGCATCTACTGAAGGTCTAATGGTCTAGCATTTACTGAAGGTCTAATGGTCTAGCATCAACTGAAGGTCTAATGGTCTAGCATCAACTGAAGGTCTAAAGGTCTAGCATCTACTGAAGGTCTAATGGTCTAGCATCTACTGAAGGTCTAATGGTCTAGCATCTACTGTAGGTCTAATGGTCTAGCATCTACTGAAGGTCTAATGGTCTAACATCTACTGAAGGTCTAATGGTCTAGCATCTACTGAAGGTCTAGCATCTACTGAAGGTCTAATGGTCTAGCATCTACTGTAGGTCTAATGGTCTAGCATCAACTGAAGGTCTAATGGTCTAACATCAACTGAAGGTCTAATGGTCTAGCATCTACTGAAGGTCTAAAGGTCTAACATCTACTGAAGGTCTAATGGTCTAGCATCTACTCAAGGTCTAGCATCTACTGAAGGTCTAAAGGTCTAGCATCAACTGAAGGTCTAATGGTCTAACATCTACTGAAGGTCTAGCATCTACTGAAGGTCTAATGGTCTAGCATCTACTGAAGGTCTAAAGGTCTAGCATCTACTGAAGGTCTAAAGGTCTAGCATCTACTGAAGGTCTAATGGTCTAGCATCTACTAAAGGTCTAATGGTCTAGCATCTACTCAAGGTCTAGCATCTACTGAAGGTCTAATGGTCTAGCATCAACTGAAGGTCTAATGGTCTAGCATCTACTCAAGGTCTAGCATCTACTGAAGGTCTAATGGTCTAGCATCTACTGAAGGTCTAATGGTCTAGCATCAACTGAAGGTCTAATGGTCTAACATCTACTGAAGGTCTAATGGTCTAGCATCTACTCAAGGTCTAGCATCTACTGAAGGTCTAAAGGTCTAACATCTACTGAAGGTCTAGCATCTACTGAAGGTCTAATGGTCTAGCATCTACTGAAGGTCTAATGGTCTAGCATCTACTGAAGGTCTAGTGTGCTAGCATCTACTGAAGGTCTAATGGTCTAGCATCTACTCAAGGTCTAGCATCTACTGAAGGTCTAAAGGTCTAGCATCAACTGAAGGTCTAATGGTCTAACATCTACTGAAGGTCTAGCATCTACTGAAGGTCTAATGGTCTAGCATCTACTGAAGGTCTAAAGGTCTAGCATCTACTGAAGGTCTAAAGGTCTAGCATCTACTGAAGGTCTAATGGTCTAGCATCTACTGTAGGTCTAATGGTCTAGCATCTACTGAAGGTCTAGCATCTACTGAAGGTCTAGTGTGCTAGCATCTACTGTAGGTCTAATGGTCTAGCATCTACTGAAGGTCTAGTGTGCTAGCATCTACTGTAGGTCTAGTGTTCTAGCATCTACTGAAGGTCTAGAGTGCTAGCATCAGTCATAAAAGGCTCTCTAACTGACTTACCACAACCAGAGGTAACTTCTTCTTCAGGCATCCCCCAATGAGTCCTGAGATGGAGAATGCCACAATGACAGCCCCAGCTGCCAGAGAGATGTAGATGAGAATGAGGTACCTGTCCAAGCCAATGTCTATCTGAATGTATTCATTGGTCCAGAAGTCTAGACGGAACCACAGCACAATACCAAATATGGCTGCCCCAACCAGCTGACAGAGAAAAAAACATGTTCAGTACAGTTGTTTCAAGTCAGCTGACAACTAATTTTAGAAAACTGCAGCTCAACACTAAACACATCCTTAAATCTGTGTTGTCCCTTTCTTAACCTAAAATTCACTACATGTGTAAGTGTATGAGATGGCTGGCTCTTTGGGGGGGGGGGGGGGGGGGGTTGAAATCGACCAGAGAGAAATGAAAAACGAATGAAAGCTGTATGCAAGCAAAGTAGTGACAGAAAGCATAAATCAATTGCCCAGAAATGGCGGCGTACTTTTCCAGCGGGTTCGACATCATCTACCCCTAAATGGAAACTAAACTTTCTTTCATAAAAGCTATGGTTTCTAAAATATGTAAAAGATCTCATGAGCGACCAAAGCTTTTATGAAAGCAAGCTAATTAGTTGTATGTACTTATTTTTCAGAGCATTTAAAAGCAGTTGCTATTAAAGTGTTTTGTTTAATTTGAGTAAGCTACCATGGCACTTAACACAGAATTGGCTATTTTTCTTTAAAAACACCCAAAACATCTTAGTAATAAAACTTTATAATTAGTATGTCAATTAAGGAAATATTAGGCATATTTACTATAAATTCTACATACATTGTAAGACATTACATGCTTAGTTTAAAAATAGATCCCCATAAATTAATACCCAAAAATTAAAAATAGAGCAGACAAGAATCTAGATCTATTCCTGGAAAAGACAGCACACTATAGATAGATTACGCACAGATTCACTTTTTTAATTGTAAAATTTAGCCTACTTCATTTTATTACAGTCCACCTACAGCCTACAGTGATAAAAAAAATAATCAATTCATCGCAATGGACACCAGCGAGAAAAGTCTCAAAGGTATTTGAGAGGTCCATAAATTAATTTAAAAATCATGCACGACGTAGTTACAATTAATATGGATATAAAATCCTGCCTATCTGTTTTTTTTCGGACTTTACTAAAGATTGGATGTATTTGATGTTTTTAATATTTTCAGTAACTAAATAAAAATTAAAAAAAATAAGCAAAAACAATTTGGTTTTCACGTGTAATGGCGACATAAACAATGGCATCCTGTTATTCGATAGGCCGCCATAAATTTTATTGTACACATTGTAAGCTAAAAATAGAAAAACTAGGTCATGGGGTTTAAATTTGCATTGTTATTTAAAAACTTGATCTGCAAAGTTTTGTAAACAAAATAACTATAAAGTGGGGCTGTCAGAAATCGATCACGGAGTTCCTTTACAGCCAATCAATGTTTGTCTTACGAAAGTGAAACATCGGGTTATAATTTAGGCTTGATGAAAATAAATAGAAATGTAGCCTTAAACTCAACAAATTATTTTCAAGTTCTCTGGATCTGCAACTTGTATAGCATTGATTCTAAAAATATTAAATTTCTGAATTAATTTTAGGCTTAAGTTTTTAATAAAATTTTATCTTTTATTATTTTTACGGTCCTAAATCTAAAAAAGCACGTTTTTATTCCATGTCAACAACATTACGGAAGGATTTTCATCAACTCACTGGTGTCCATTGCTAATACAATATTACTTTACATAATTTTACTTCTTCTGTACCTGCTATAAATAAATTAATAATACTAGACTTAGCAGTTCATTCTGCAAAAAACAAAAATAAGTTGTTTTATCCGACAAAAGCATAACAATGATGTAACAGTACTAAAAATGGCTGACAGAAATGAATAATTTAATGTTGCATCTGTACCTCACGTGAGAAACAGATTTTGGAATAAAGAAAAAATAAGACATGGTAAATATTTCAAATATATATTAATCACTTATTAGTCTATTGCGGGTAGGGCATTTCATCCGGGTGGTCGATCATTTTTGGCAGCAGTTCCGTTTCCACAAGAAATCATATTATTAATTACTGCTACATATCTTACAAAATTTTCTGGCATTTTAAGGCCTAGTGTCCATTTCCTTAGTGCCTCACACTAAAATATGGAGATTTTTGCAAGATTAACAGTTTTTTCATGTGTTGTAGATAGGACCCTTAAAATTAAAAACGTACAAAAATGGAGAATGTCGTTTCAGTATTAGATGTCAGGTTCTAGGAGAAGGTTTACTATGTAATAGTTGACTACCGCTTATTCTCTCCAAGACCCTAGGGTATGTGGTGCAAATATGTATGCGCATGCGCAAGCAATCTTTGTGTATAACATTCAGCTTCTTGACATGGTGTCAACTATTAAGGTGGTCGAAGCACACCAGATAGCTTGCTCTGGTGGCCGTGGGTTCCATTCATTTGAGCTATGAGCTTGTTTTTTTTTTTTGGCTATTTTTTCTTATTTCACTTAAAACAAGCTGAAGTTGAACTTTTGAAGGGTTACAGTTTAGCTACAGGGTTACCATTCATGATCGCTATTAAGGCATTAGGGTTTGGGGCAGTTTTTCTTTCAGAATTTTTCTCTGGGTGGCACTTGAATTTTTCAGGAGGGGGGGGGGGGGGGGGTTCAGGGGTACAGCCTCCCAAAGAGATGCCTAAAAGAAACTCTGGTTAGGGATGATTAAGGTTTTGCATTAGGGTAAATATACGCATGTACCGTACAAAATTGTGGTTCGGGGGTTTTATTGTCAAAACAAACATCTATTATCCCATTGCGAGGTTGATAGATCGATAATTAAGCTTAATTATATGAAAAATAGACAAATAAGAAGTATAAATAAAAAAACATGAATAGCCTCGCAACAGAGCCTCTTTCTCAATGGCGATGACGTCATGTTAAAAATAAACGCTTTTGATGACTTTCTTGTATAATAATTAAGATTTCCCTATGATTTTTAAAAAAATTCCATTTTTTTTCATAGAAAGTTCAATCTAATTATGGCACACACACTAGCACCAATTTGGTTGAGTCTAGGTTAGTAATTAAAATTTTAAAAAGCTCAAAGTTGACCAATTTTTTCGTTTGGTCTACATTATCGGGAGCAAATTTAAATTTTGTTTTCTGCCATAGACATTACTATCACCTAAAAATAACTTAAATTAGGCCTACACAGAAAAACCACCCTTTTTAGCGTGATTAATATTTTAAAACTTATGTTGAGATAGACAATTAAACAAAGCAAAAAAAAAATGTGTCCAATCGTATGCCAGGTTAGGTAGCCATATAGAATATATTTTCTAGATCTAGTTGTTAGCAACCGACCACTCCTTTTACTTTTAGGTTTGTGAGCATCGCAATTAGTCACCTTTCTTTCACATCACTAGATTTAGCTTCGGCTGATAATGATATTACATTATGATTATAATACATATTGCTGTCCTAAAACAATAGACTTAAAATTTAAAATTAGGCCTAGGCCTATCTAAAATATTATTAAATCTAGAATTTAGATCTAGATCCTAGTACTTAAGTACTAGACTAGTACTAAACTTACTAAAACTAGATCTATTAGTAATTTTTAGTATAATCATAATGTCAATGAGTAGATCTATACTCTATAGCCTACTATAATGTATAAGTATTATCAAGTACGTAGGCCCTAGGCCTAGGCCTATAGGCCTATATAATATATATAAATTATATAGATTCTAGGCCCTATATAAGTAAACTTAAGTTAACTTGAAGTTAGTAAGTTAAAGTATTACAAACCCATAAAAAGCACAAGAAAATTGTCAATACAACTTTCAAGCAAAAGAGTTTTTGATCGGTCCTCATTGTAATTTGTTTTATTTATTTTTTACGATGGATCATCTCATAATTAGATTTTCTAGTAGACTCTAGATCAAATTTTCTAGATCTAGTCTAGACTTAGTTGTTCTGGATACAATTCATTATCGGGAGTCCAGATCGTAGGTGATTCAACTCCACAGACTTTGTTGTTAGTTCCTACTTCCGTGTGACCTCGATTTTGTCCAAAAGGGGGCGTCTTCTGTGTTTCCTGTGTGTCACAACAGGCCCCCACACTACTCAGTACAGCCTGTAAACTCAGTGTAAACGTAGATCTATATCTAGTTACATTTATCCTGACTGTCGAACTATACATCAAATACATTGTTTTTTTTGGCTAAGATTACAAGCATTAATAGTAGCATATAAAATATTATCATAAATGATCGATTATAGATACAATGCAATTATTCGTAACTGAAACTGGTTTATACAATAAAAGTAATGACATAGGCTACTGCAAATACATGAGACATAGATCAAGCTTCCCTCTCATTTTCAGGCGAAAGTCTATAATTATGGTTTTAAACACATAATAATAATAATTATGTAGATCTAACTACTAAAAATATAAATTAGAGGTCTTATCCATAAATGACATCACTCTTTTTTAACGATTTTTACCTCCACCCGTCACAAAAAGCCAGCCCCTCCCCCCCCCTAAAATGACGCCACACCTCAGCCTACACCCTCCGCCCCTCAAAATTGCAGTTGAAGTTTGCTTGAAATACGATACTTTTCCAAAATCTTGTCTGAACTCTGTCAATATAGAGTATTTTAATCAATTTATATTACAATTACATATTACAATTTATTAAAACTACAAAAAAAAAATGTTAAGTCCTCTCATTTGTACTTTAAAAAATTAAAATAAAAAAAATAAAATGTCTTTATCATTAAAAGTGTTTAAAGTTCAAGTGACCCTTGCACTGTTCCAGCCACGATTCGAGCGCTTTAAAAAGTTACAGACACAAAGACTGTTTACTCATTCTTTATTCAATAACGGTAACAACGTTAGGTGCTGAGGCCTTTTTTCACATTGGCCGGTTAAAAAAAAAAACATTTTTACTTTCTCGTATTTACAAAGTATCGCTTTTTTCTGTTTGCCCTTTTTTCTGTTTGCGCTTTTTCTGTGTGCGATTTTACGTACCCAAAACGATAGACTACTATAATTTTAAATAGAATCTACATTTCCTTTTTATACAATGCCGTTCTTTAGTAGATCTAGATCTATGTATTTTTAAAAATAGTAATAATTATTAATTATTAAGAGAAGTAATTGCTTTTTAATTTGTTTAGTACAAATAAACGAGAATCAATGGCTAAATATATCAATATAGGCCAGTAATTAACTTTAAACAGCAATGTTTGCAAGCAAGATCCTAATATATAAAAGGCCATGTGCGCTATGCTCTCTCTCTCTGTCCGCAAAATATTTTCGCCGGACATCACATCAGAATCTTCAGCGATTATAGAGAACTTTATACGGACTTTTGTTGAAAATAATATGTTAGATGTTTTAAATGTATAACCACAATTTTATTTAAAGAAGAAAAATAAAAAATAAAGGCGTATTCGAATGTAGAAAAACAATTTTAATTATGCAACCGGAAAAGTGTTTAAACTTGGGACAAGAACGCATGTAACAATGACGTCGCTTATTGTTTACAGTTTACACTAAAAAAAAAGAGCACGAAACTGATGACGTCATCTTCCGAGTTTAGAATAAAAAGAAATGAACTATTTCATTCAAATAAAATTTATACAATACAATTTTGCTCGGGCTAAACTTAAAAAAAAATTCTATTAGGATTCTAAATCTAGATATTCTAGATCTAGAAATTCTAGATCTAGATCTAGATTATCTAGTTCAACGGAAAAACTAGACTTACACAACACAGATGTAGACCCTACCTAGATCTAGAATCTATTCAAATAATACATTTCTATACTAAAGTATTTCAGGCCTTAATTACTTTATTGAAATCTTTGTTTATCTTTTTTTTTTCTAAATGTTATAATACTTTTATTTTCAAATAGAAATAAATACATCAGCATTATACAAATATGTGTGAGCGTGTGTTAGTCTTCAACATAGTTCAAACATTTACAAAATTATCATTACATGAAAAAAATGGTAAACTTTTTTTTTAATGTCGCATTTTTTAATTTTTTTTAAATACTTTTATTTGCAATTTAAAATAAGTATCCTACATCAACATCAAATTCTTACATAATTTAATTTCGAACATCAAATGAAAACGAAATAGTACTACAATATATTACAATATATTACAATAGTAATATTTCTTTCTTACTTTGTAGCCTGCCTTCATTCATTTAAGATGGTTTACATATACATAGATGTAATACAAAACGTCTAAATATAAAGAAAAATTAAAAATTAAAAACCAACCTGAAACTGAAAATGTTGGTTTATCTGTGCAATTCGCTAATCTCTATCTAATATATAAAGCTCAGTTCTGTATTGTAACGCATATGTTTGGCGTTGGTCTTGGGTGGATTTAAGTGTTAGACAATTATCGTGCGCATTTGTCTAAATTTATGAGTTAAAAAATTACTTTTGAAAGTGTTGGGAAATAATTTTCATTTTTTTAAATTATAGTAACAATTGTCGGCATGTTCATTAAACACAAGTTTTAAAAAAATATCATCTTTTACAAAAATTCTAATTATGTCTTTATTTAGTCCTATAGCACTTACTTCCCTTTGATAAATTAGGAAAACACAATTACTTCCCTTTATAAAACCATTGCATTAGTGGAAAAGAATTTACTTTTTATTACTTTGTTTTGGTGTTGGGAAAAAAAATAATTACATAATTAGCGGGGATTGATCAAGTGCAAATGTTGTAGGTATTTTACGGATAAGCTTGGAGTATTAAAATTGTTCATTAAATTGAAACAGGCGCGTTCGTTTAAGTGAGTGCAAAAGACTATGAATAAGTTGGGGTACTATAGTCGTTCATTAAGCTAAAACAGGTGATTCCGCCCCGGGCGTTTATGTTCGCGTTAGTGTTTTCTTTGTGTTTAGGTGGGTTTGCGTTAGTGGTTGCGTTTTGATTCGTTTTTGTTCTTTCTTTTTTCGTTTTTGTTTGTGTTTTTTGTTTGGGTTTGTATTTGTGTTTTTGGTTGGTTTTGCGTTTGGATTTGGTTTGTTTTCGTTTGCTTTTTCGTTGTTTTTTTGTTGTTGTTGGTATTGGTGTTTGTGGTTGGGTTTGTTGTTAGGTTTTTGTTTTCGTTTGCTTTTTTGTTTGTTTTTTCTTTGTGTTTGTATTGGTGTTTGTGGTTGGGTTTGTTGTTAGGTTTTTGTTTTCGTTTGTATTTGTAATTGTGTTAGCGTTATGTTTGCGTTTTGTTGTTTTGGTTGGTTGTGGTTTGGGTGGGCAATGCCGGGTTTATGATGATTACTAAACACACAGGTAATGGTCTTTAACAGAAAGGTTTTTCACAGAAGCCAGAGCAGGGCCTGGCCGGGACGGCTAGTAATATATAAAGCAAAGTTGTCGGGTGCCCGATATGGCACTTCCCGGCGCCGCAGGCGCATCAAATTTGGCAGGATCTTGCCTTGGGGCGACAGAACACGGCGGCCGGTTGGCCGAAAAGTCTACGATGAGGGGGTCAAAACTGACCTTGACTGACCGGCGCCTTGTATGAGCTATAAATCGAAAAGAAATGTCCACGTAGGAACCTCTTCATAACTCCTGAGGTCGTAGACCGACCCTCGGGCGAATTAATTAAGCATTCAAATTCGCAATGTTTTCAAAAGCCTAAGCGAAGCTGGGCAGCATGCCTAGTTTGTTATATAAACAGCGGCCGTCTGTAAATAAGAGTGGTTTCCCCTGAATCTCAAAGTATAATTTACCTAAAAAACTTAGAAGCAAGATGGCCGTTAAAGAAAATGAGCTTGGTTGCAGCTCATTTATGAAAACATTGCTAGTCTTTAGAACTAGATCTAGATCTACCTAGATCTAGATCTATATATTACTGAAAAGTTTTACAATTGTACTATTTTACAATTGTTTAAAACCGGTACATTTAATTTATTAAAATTTGAAACATTTGTGTAACTTTCATTAGATTAGAGGCCCTACTTTCAAAAACGTGATGATATTTGATAGTTTTGATAGGCCTAGTAAATTGGCCTAAATCGGATGATTATATTATATAATTATAATATTATTTTATATATAATAATATTAGGGCCTAGATTTTCATATAGTATAATTAATAATTATTAATGGACACGAGCGAGAAAACTCTCAAAGGTATTTGAGAGGTGTATAAATTAGTTTAAAAATCAGGCACGGCGTAGTTACAATTAATATGGTTATAAAATCTTGTCTGTCTGGTTTTTTTCGGACTTTACTAAAGATTGGATGTATTTGATGTTTATAATATTTTCGGTAATTAAAAAAAAAGCAAAAACAATTTGGTTTTCACGTGTAATGGCGACATAAACAATGGCATCCTGCTATTGGATAGGCCGCCATTGATTTTATTGTACACATTGTAAGCTAAAAATAGAAAACTAGGTCATGGGGTTTTTAATTTGCATTGCTATTTAAAAACTTGATCTGCAAAGTTTTGTAAACAAATAGTTATCGATCACTAAGTTACTGTACAGCCAATCAATATTTGTCTTACGAAAGTGAAACATCCGGTTATAACTTAGGCTTGTTGAAAATAAATAGAAATGTAGCCTTAAACTCAACAAATTATTTTCAAGTTCTCTGGATTTGCAACTTTTATAGCATTGATTCTAAAAATATAAAATTTGTAAATTAATTTTAGGCTTAAGTTTTTATTTTTTATTTTTTTTTACGGTCTAAATCTAAAAAGCACGTTTTTATTCCATGTCAACAATACTATGGAAGGAATCTCGTCAACTCGCTCGCCTCCATTAAGTATAATAATAAGGGGAGAATTTTTACACCGGTGTCCGATAATGGAATCTTCTTTAAAAAGGGGTGTTAGGTTACTGGTAGTGGTAATCTATCGTTTTGGGTACGTAAAATCGCAAGCGGCTAATAATGTACGAAAACGTTACCTCATTGTCAAGGCTTTAATAGAAGTATATTGTGATATGTTTGTGTCAAATATTATAGATAAATGAATATTAAACCTAAATCAATGGCTAAATAAATCAATATAGGCCAGAACTTAACTTTAAACAGGTGTGTCTTCGAGCAAGATTTGCCATTTGTAAAATAGAGTTGCTTCCCCCTGAATCTCGCATTATAAGTTTATAAAAATAAAACTTAAACAAGATGGCTGCTATGAAGCATGGTTGCATCTGTTGGAAACATCGCTAGTCTTTATTTATTACTGAAAAGTTTTAATTCAATTGTTTAAAAACATGTACATGAATGAAACAAGGAAACATTTTTGTATTTTAAAAATCATAAATCCTCCTCAAAATGTGAAATAATTATTAAAATTTAAGGAGTCACCTGTTTTTCACATTACAAATCGCGGTGGATTTTACGTACCTAAAACGATAGATTACCCTGGTAGTTATTAACTAAATTACTTATTACACACATGGCTGGTTATGTGGTTAATTTAATGTCAATGCTAACCCTGTCCCTAACTCCAACCCTGGTCCTACCATTATAGGGCGTATGATACGCCTAACCCTAATTTCTAACCATAAATAAGTCGAGATTACAATACTACAAACTACAAACAACCCAACACACCTATTTTTATGGAAGAGTCTATTAATATCAGACACCGGTATCTATAATTATCCGTAACTTTTAAAACATAAGTCACATATCCTCTTAATAACTTAAAGTGTTAAATAATTAGAATTAATTAGATCTACTAAAATTTGATGAGTCAACTTTCTTTCACATTACGAACCCCAGACAATTTTACTTCATTAGAGCTATAGATAACCAAATCAACAAAACAATTAGTCTTAATTCTAGATCAGATTGACTTGCTATTGCACTGTTTGCTATTGAGAAAGACAGGCTTATTTTTTTTAGGGTTATCAACGGTTATGTTATGGATGGAAGTGTAAACCTGGTAGGCCTAAACCAAACATAAAGTATCATACAGCCAGTGGTAGGCCTAAACCAAACATAAAGTATCATACAGCCAGTGGTAGGCCTAAACCAAACATAAAGTATCATACAGCCAGTGGTAGGCCTAAACCAAACATAAAGTATCATACAGCCAGTGGTAGGCCTAAACCAAACATAAAGTATCATACAGCCAGTGGTAGGCCTAAACCAAACATAAAGTATCATACAGCCAGTGGTAGGCCTAAACCAAACATAAAGTATCATACAGCCAGTGGTAGGCCTAAACCAAACATAAAGTATCATACAGCCAGAATTGGGTTTGAATAAAAACTCTTAAATATTAGTAAATAAAATAAAATGAGGTCCATTTGAATCTAGATCTAATAAAATGATGAATTGGGTTTGAATAAAAACTCTACTACTCTACAGATTTGCTGCAATGGCTTTGAGAAGAGTGTCAGCACAAGTCATCAGCCAACCACTCGCTTGCACAGTTTTCTCTTCTGCTTTTTCTGGTCATGTGACCAGCCACACACAGGCTGATAGAGGATGTGGTCATGTGACCAGCCACACACAGGGTGAAAGAGGATGTGGTCATGTACCTGTCTCTGGTCATATACCTGTCTTGGTCAAGGAGGTACTGAGTGTGTTGGAGCCCAAAGACAATCAGGTAGGTCATAAGGTCAAGGTTCATTACAGGTTAGTCAGAAGATGATCAGATAAAGTTGGTAGTTTGCCTGCCTAAGTTGATAGTTTGCCTACCTAAGTTGATAGTTTGCCTGCCTAAGTTGATAGTTTGCCTACCTAAGTTGATAGTTTGCCTACCTAAGTTGATAGTTTGCCTGCCTAAGTTGATAGTTTGCCTACCTAAGTTGATAGTTTAGTTTGCCTGCCTAAGTTGATAGTTTGCCTGCCTAAGTTGATAGTTTGCCTACCTAAGTTGATAGTTTGCCTACCTAAGTTGATAGTTTGCCTACCTAAGTTGATAGTTTGCCTGCCTAAGTTGATAGTTTGCCTACCTAAGTTGATAGTTTGCCTGCCTAAGTTGATAGTTTGCCTACCTAAGTTGATAGTTTGCCTGCCTAAGTTGATAGTTTGCCTACCTAAGTTGATAGTTTGCCTGCCTAAGTTGATAGTTTGCCTACCTAAGTTGATAGTTTGCCTGCCTAAGTTGATAGTTTGCCTGCCTAAGTTGATAGTTTGCCTACCTAAGTTGATAGTTTGCCTGCCTAAGTTGATAGTTTGCCTGCCTAAGTTGATAGTTTGCCTACCTAAGTTGATAGTTTGCCTGCCTAAGTTGATAGTTTGCCTACCTAAGTTGATAGTTTGCCTGCCTAAGTTGATAGTTTGCCTGCCTAAGTTGATAGTTTGCCTGCCTAAGTTGATAGTTTGCCTACCTAAGTTGATAGTTTGCCTACCTAAGTTGATAGTTTGCCTACCTAAGTTGATATTTTTCCTGCCTAAGTTGATATTTTTCCTGCCTAAGTTGATATTTTTCCTGCCTAAGTTGATGGTTTGCCTGCCTAAGTTGATATTTTTCCTACCTAAGCTGATATTTTTCCTGCCTAAGTTGATATTTTTCCTGCCTAAGTTGATATTTTGCCTGCCTAAGTTGATGGTTTGCCTGCCTTAGTTGATAGTTTGCCTACATAAGTTGGTAGTTTGTCTACATAAGTTGGTAGTTTGCCTACCTAAGTTTTGTAGTTTGCCTACCTAAGTTGATATTTTTCCTACCTAAGTTGATATTTTTCCTGCCTAAGTTGATGGTTTGCCTGCCTAAGTTGATATTTTTCCTACCTAAGCTGATATTTTTCCTGCCTAAGTTGATATTTTGCCTGCCTAAGTTGATATTTTGCCTGCCTAAGTTGATGGTTTGCCTGCCTTAGTTGATAGTTTGCCTACATAAGTTGGTAGTTTGTCTACATAAGTTGGTAGTTTGCCTACCTAAGTTGATAGTTTGCCTACCTAAGTTGGTAGTTTGCCTACCTAAGTTTTGTAGTTTGCCTACCTAAGTTGATATTTTTCCTACCTAAGTTGATATTTTTCCTGCCTAAGTTGATGGTTTGCCTGCCTAAGTTGATATTTTTCCTACCTAAGCTGATATTTTTCCTGCCTAAGTTGATATTTTGCCTGCCTAAGTTGATATTTTGCCTGCCTAAGTTGATGGTTTGCCTGCCTTAGTTGATAGTTTGCCTACATAAGTTGGTAGTTTGTCTACATAAGTTGGTAGTTTGCCTACCTAAGTTGATAGTTTGCCTACCTAAGTTGGTAGTTTGCCTACCTAAGTTTTGTAGTTTGCCTACCTAAGTTGATATTTTTCCTACCTAAGTTGATATTTTTCCTGCCTAAGTTGATATTTTTCCTACCTAAGTTGATATTTTTCCTGCCTAAGTTGATATTTTTCCTGCCTAAGTTGATATTTTTCCTGCCTAAGTTGATATTTTGCCTGCCTAAGTTGATGGTTTGCCTGCCTTAGTTGATAGTTTGCCTACATAAGTTGGTAGTTTGCCTACCTAAGTTGATAGTTTGCCTACCTAAGTTGGTAGTTTGCCTACCTAAGTTTTGTAGTTTGCCTACCTAAGTTGATATTTTTCCTACCTAAGTTGATATTTTTCCTGCCTAAGTTGATATTTTTCCTGCCTAAGTTGATATTTTTCCTGCCTAAGTTGATATTTTTCCTACCTAAGTTGATAGTTTGCCTACCTAAGTTGGTAGTTTGCTTACCTAAGTTGGTAGTTTGCCTACCTAAGTTGATATTTTGCCCGCCTAAGTTGATAACTGAAAAAAAAATCATTTTTGAAACAATTTGTTTTGTTTGGTAAAAAAAAAATGTAGACTAGTGTGAGTACTAGATCTAAATTCATCATCATCGTCATCATCATCGTCATCATCATCGTCATCATTCCTGTGGACCCCAGGTGGCTGATTCAGCTTTACTGACAGCTGAAATTTTCATGTTTGTTTTGGCTGATCTACTTTCCTTGAGTGTACTAAATTAGTGTTCCAGGAAAATATCAGGAAAGAAATGTGCTGAAAAATTTGATTTTAAATACTTGTAATCAAGGATCTACTTCTGGTAACTGTCACCAAAGGGAAAGTAGCCACCTTAAGTATCCCATCTCCAGCCGCTATTTGTGGCTACTTCTATCAGTTGATTTTGGGGGATGTTCCACGTTTTTACCTCATTAAAATGATGAAAAAAAAAAGTGTTATATTCATTTTAACATTATGTTTTATATCTATTTTTTTTATAATCCCAAACCAGTGTTTTAGAATTTTAACTCTACTGACATTTTCTAAGTAACTACTAAATGGATTTAACTCTTTATTTCAAAAAGTGGCCTGGACTTAGTACCTATTGTTTTTTCTGATGATTTAATTGTTTTTAATAATTAAAAATTAATTTCTGTCAGGTAATTGTGGACATTAATTTCTGTCAGGTAATTGTGGACATTAATTTCTGTCAGGTAATTGTGGACATTAATTTCTGTCAGGTAATTGTGGACATTAATTTCTGTCAGGTAATTGTGGACATTAATTTCTGTCAGGTAATTGTGGACATTAATTTCTGTCAGGTAATTGTGGACATTAATTTCTGTCAGGTAATTGTGGACATTAATTTCTGTCAGGTAATTGTGGACATTAATTTCTGTCAGGTAATTGTGGACATTAATTTCTGTCAGGTAATTGTGGACATTAATTTCTGTCAGGTAATTGTGGACATTAATTTCTGTCAGGTAATTGTGGACATTAATTTCTGTCAGGTAATTGTGGACATTAATTTCTGTCAGGTAATTGTGGACATTAATTTCTGTCAGGTAATTGTGGACATTAATTTCTGTCAGGTAATTGTGGACATTAATTTCTGTCAGGTAATTGTGGACATTAATTTCTGTCAGGTAATTGTGGACATTAATTTCTGTCAGGTAATTGTGGACATTAATTTCTGTCAGGTAATTGTGGACATTAATTTCTGTCAGGTAATTGTGGACATTAATTTCTGTCAGGTAATTGTGGACATTAATTTCTGTCAGGTAATTGTGGACATTAATTTCTGTCAGGTAATTGTGGACATTAATTTCTGTCAGGTAATTGTGGACATTAATTTCTGTCAGGTAATTGTGGACATTAATTTCTGTCAGGTAATTGTGGACATTAATTTCTGTCAGGTAATTGTGGACATTAATTTCTGTCAGGTAATTGTGGACATTAATTTCTGTCAGGTAATTGTGGACATTAATTTCTGTCAGGTAATTGTGGACATTAATTTCTGTCAGGTAATTGTGGACATTAATTTCTGTCAGGTAATTGTGGACATTAATTTCTGTCAGGTAATTGTGGACATTAATTTCTGTCAGGTAATTGTGGACATTAATTTCTGTCAGGTAATTGTGGACATTAATTTCTGTCAGGTAATTGTGGACATTAATTTCTGTCAGGTAATTGTGGACATTAATTTCTGTCAGGTAATTGTGGACATTAATTTCTGTCAGGTAATTGTGGACATTAATTTCTGTCAGGTAATTGTGGACATTAATTTCTGTCAGGTAATTGTGGACATTAATTTCTGTCAGGTAATTGTGGACATTAATTTCTGTCAGGTAATTGTGGACATTAATTTCTGTCAGGTAATTGTGGACATTAATTTCTGTCAGGTAATTGTGGACATTAATTTCTGTCAGGTAATTGTGGACATTAATTTCTGTCAGGTAATTGTGGACATTAATTTCTGTCAGGTAATTGTGGACATTAATTTCTGTCAGGTAATTGTGGACATTAATTTCTGTCAGGTAATTGTGGACATTAATTTCTGTCAGGTAATTGTGGACATTAATTTCTGTCAGGTAATTGTGGACATTAATTTCTGTCAGGTAATTGTGGACATTAATTTCTGTCAGGTAATTGTGGACATTAATTTCTGTCAGGTAATTGTGGACATTAATTTCTGTCAGGTAATTGTGGACATTAATTTCTGTCAGGTAATTGTGGACATTAATTTCTGTCAGGTAATTGTGGACATTAATTTCTGTCAGGTAATTGTGGACATTAATTTCTGTCAGGTAATTGTGGACATTAATTTCTGTCAGGTAATTGTGGACATTAATTTCTGTCAGGTAATTGTGGACATTAATTTCTGTCAGGTAATTGTGGACATTAATTTCTGTCAGGTAATTGTGGACATTAATTTCTGTCAGGTAATTGTGGACATTAATTTCTGTCAGGTAATTGTGGACATTAATTTCTGTCAGGTAATTGTGGACATTAATTTCTGTCAGGTAATTGTGGACATTAATTTCTGTCAGGTAATTGTGGACATTAATTTCTGTCAGGTAATTGTGGACATTAATTTCTGTCAGGTAATTGTGGACATTAATTTCTGTCAGGTAATTGTGGACATTAATTTCTGTCAGGTAATTGTGGACATTAATTTCTGTCAGGTAATTGTGGACATTAATTTCTGTCAGGTAATTGTGGACATTAATTTCTGTCAGGTAATTGTGGACATTAATTTCTGTCAGGTAATTGTGGACATTAATTTCTGTCAGGTAATTGTGGACATTAATTTCTGTCAGGTAATTGTGGACATTAATTTCTGTCAGGTAATTGTGGACATTAATTTCTGTCAGGTAATTGTGGACATTAATTTCTGTCAGGTAATTGTGGACATTAATTTCTGTCAGGTAATTGTGGACATTAATTTCTGTCAGGTAATTGTGGACATTAATTTCTGTCAGGTAATTGTGGACATTAATTTCTGTCAGGTAATTGTGGACATTAATTTCTGTCAGGTAATTGTGGACATTAATTTCTGTCAGGTAATTGTGGACATTAATTTCTGTCAGGTAATTGTGGACATTAATTTCTGTCAGGTAATTGTGGACATTAATTTCTGTCAGGTAATTGTGGACATTAATTTCTGTCAGGTAATTGTGGACATTAATTTCTGTCAGGTAATTGTGGACATTAATTTCTGTCAGGTAATTGTGGACATTAATTTCTGTCAGGTAATTGTGGACATTAATTTCTGTCAGGTAATTGTGGACATTAATTTCTGTCAGGTAATTGTGGACATTAATTTCTGTCAGGTAATTGTGGACATTAATTTCTGTCAGGTAATTGTGGACATTAATTTCTGTCAGGTAATTGTGGACATTAATTTCTGTCAGGTAATTGTGGACATGACATTTGGTGCGGGAGGACATGCCAGACGTCTGCTGGAGCTGGCACCAAATGCTCGCTACTTCGCCTGTGACAGGGACCCACTAGGATATGAAAATGCTGTCAAGCTGTCAAATGAATACAGGCAAGTTTGTTGAATGTCACTGTCATAAGATGTCATGTAAACAAGTTGTCATTGAATGTCACTGTCATAAGATGTCATGTAAAAATATTCAGACAAATAAGTACTAGTAATATAATATTAATTTCACTAACAATTTTATTTTTATTTGCATTAGTAGAGTCAAGGTGTTGTCGTGATATGTGATATTATATTATTCAATATAAATAAACTAGGCTATACCCGATTGACCCCTATATGTATTTGTCATGGAAAAAAATTGTTGTGACTTTCATTGTTTGACTATCCCTGGCCACACTGGTTGACCTTAAGGGGGGTTTGAGCACAGTTTTTAAAAATATTTAAATTAATAAAATAAAACAGCTTTTCAACGGCTGATATTATTTACAACAAAATAACAATTGGTGTAATATATTTTTATCAAAAAGGTTTAATTTTTACAAATGTAATTATAATTTAATTGCTTGCCATATTTTTAAAAACACTTAAAAAACAAATTTAGCATGATTACATAGTCTTTTCAAGCCTATTAAGAACAAAGAATAAATCCTCTTTCTGAGAGTCTTGTGTACATCCCAGTGATGTTTCCTGTAGGCAGGTTGTCCCTGTGATGTGTAAGTTCTCTGATGTCTCCTGCAGGCAGGTTGTCCCTGTGATGTGTAAGTTCTCTGATGTCTCCTGGTTGTCCCTGTGATGTGTAAGTTCTCTTATGTCTCCTGGTTGTCCCTGTGATGTGTAAGTTCTCTGATATCTCCTGCAGGCAGGTTGTCCCTGTGATGTGTAAGTTCTTTGATGTCTCCTGGTTGTCCCTGTGATGTGTAAGTTCTCTGATGTCTCCTGCAGGCAGGTTGTCCCTGTGATGTGTAAGTTCTCTGATGTCTCCTGGTTGTCCCTGTGATGTGTAAGTTCTCTGATGTCTCCTGGTTGTCCCTGTGATGTGTAAGTTCTCTGATGTCTCCTGCAGGCAGGTTGTCCCTGTGATGTGTAAGTTCTCTGATGTCTCCTGTAGGCAGGTTGTCCCTGTGATGTGTAAGTTCTCTGATGTCTCCTGCAGGCAGGTTGTCCCTGTGATGTGTAAGTTCTCTGATGTCTCCTGTAGGCAGGTTGTCCCTGTGATGTGTAAGTTCTCTGATGTCTCCTGGTTGTCCCTGTGATGTGTAAGTTCTCTGATTTCTCCTGCAGGCAGGTTGTCCCTGTAATGTGTAAGTTCTCTGATGTCTCCTGGTTGTCCCTGTGATGTGTAAGTTCTCTGATGTCTCCTGGTTGTCCCTGTAATGTGTAAGTTCTCTGATGTCTCCTGGTTGTCCCTGTGATGTGTAAGTTCTCTGATGTCTCCTGGTTGTCCCTGTGATGTGTAAGTTCTCTGATGTCTCCTGTAGGCAGGTTGTCCCTGTGATGTGTAAGTTCTCTGATGTCTCCTGGTTGTCCCTGTGATGTGTAAGTTCTCTGATGTCTCCTGGTTGTCCCTGTAATGTGTAAGTTCTCTGATGTCTCCTGGTTGTCCCTGTGATGTGTAAGTTCTCTGATGTCTCCTGCAGGCAGGTTGTCCCTGTGATGTGTAAGTTCTCTGATGTCTCCTCAGGCAGGTTGTCCCTGTGATGTGTAAGTTCTCTGATGTCTCCTGCAGGCAGGTTGTCCCTGTAATGTGTAACTTCTCTGATGTCTCCAGGTTGTCCCTGTGATGTTTAAGTTCTCTGATGTCTCCTGCAGGCAGGTTGTCCCTGTGATGTGTAAGTTCTCTTATGTCTCCTGGTTGTCCCTGTGATGTGTAAGTTCTCTGATGTCTCCTGCAGGCAGGTTGTCCCTGTGATGTGTAAGTTCTCTGATGTCTCCTGGTTGTCCCTGTGATGTGTAAGTTCTCTGATGTCTCCTGTAGGCAGGTTGTCCCTGTGATGTGTAAGTTCTCTGATGTCTCCTGGTTGTCCCTGTGATGTGTAAGTTCTCTGATGTCTCCTGGTTGTCCCTGTGATGTGTAAGTTCTCTGATGTCTCCTGCAGGCAGGTTGTCCCTGTGATGTGTAAGTTCTCTGATGTCTCCTGGTTGTCCCTGTGATGTGTAAGTTCTCTGATGTCTCCTGGTTGTCCCTGTGATGTGTAAGTTCTCTGATGTCTCCTGGTTGTCCCTGTGATGTGTAAGTTCTCTGATGTCTCCTGCAGGCAGGTTGTCCCTGTGATGTGTAAGTTCTCTGATGTCTCCTGTAGGCAGGTTGTCCCTGTGATGTGTAAGTTCTCTGATATCTCCTGCAGGCAGGTTGTCCCTGTG
Source organism: Physella acuta (assembly GCF_028476545.2). Lineage (NCBI taxonomy): Eukaryota > Metazoa > Mollusca > Gastropoda > Physidae > Physella > Physella acuta. Next base: position 275,905 of record NW_026731874.1, read on the forward strand.
ATGTGTAAGTTCTCTGATGTCTCCTCAGGCAGGTTGTCCCTGTGATGTGTAAGTTCTCTGATGTCTCCTGGTTGTCCCTGTGATGTGTAAGTTCTCTGATGTCTCCTGCAGGCAGGTTGTCCCTGTGATGTGTAAGTTCTCTGATGTCTCCTGGTTGTCCCTGTGATGTGTAAGTTCTCTGATGTCTCCTGCAGGCAGGTTGTCCCTGTGATGTGTAAGTTCTCTGATGTCTCCTGCAGGCAGGTTGTCCCTGTGATGTGTAAGTTCTCTGATGTCTCCTGCAGGCAGGTTGTCCCTGTGATGTGTAAGTTCTCTGATGTCTTCTGTAGGCAGGTTGTCCCTGTGATGTGTAAGTTCTCTGATGTCTCCTGGTTGTCCCTGTGATGTGTAAGTTCTCTGATGTCTCCTGCAGGCAGGTTGTCCCTGTGATGTGTAAATTCTCTGATGTCTCCTGGTTGTCCCTGTGATGTGTAAGTTCTCTGATCTCTCCTGTAGGCAGGTTGTCCCTGTGATGTGTAAGTTCTCTGATGTCTCCTGCAGGCAGGTTGTCCCTGTGATGTGTAAGTTCTCTGATGTAGCGTCCCACCTACAGAAAGCTGGTATCAAGCCAGGAATGGTGGACAGTTTTTTATTTGACCTTGGCGTCTCTTCCATGCAACTGGACATCGCAGACAGGGGTTTTTCACTTAGTCGGGATGGACCACTGGACATGAGGATGGGAGGTCATACGTGGGTAGCAATTTTTTTTTTACATTTACAAATCTGGCCATCAAATTTAAATCTTTGCAAGTTGTGCCCTCAACTGTAAAACTTTACAAGATGTGGCCCTCAACTTTAAAACTTAACAAGTTATGGCCCTCAACTGTAAAACTTTACAAGATGTGGGCCTTAACTCTAAAACTTTACAAGATGTGGGCCTTAACTTTAAAACTTTACAAGATGTGGGCCTTAACTCTAAAACTTTACAAGATGTGGCCCTCAACTTTAAAACTTAACAAGTTATGGCCCTCAACTGTAAAACTTTACAAGATATGGGCCTTAACTCTAAAACTTTACAAGATGTGGGCCTTAACTTTAAAACTTTACAAGATGTGGGCCTTAACTTTAAAACTTAACAAGTTGTGGCCCTCAACTGTAAAACTTTACAAGATGTGGGCCTTAACTTTAAAACTTTACAAGATGTGGCCCTCAACTTTAAAACTTAACAAGTTGTGGCCCTCAACTGTAAAACTTTACAAGTTGTGGGCCTCAACTGTAAAACTTTACAAGATGTGGCCCTCAACTTTAAAACTTAACAAGTTGTGGGCCTCAACTGTAAAACTTGACAAGTTATGAGCCTCAACTGTAAAACTTGACAAGTTATGGGCCTCAACTGTAAAACTTTACAAGATGTAAGCCTGACAAGCTTGTAAAAATGTTTTCCATCAGTGAAGATGAGGTGACAGCAGCTGATGTGGTCAACACACTGGACTGTAAAGAGCTAAGTGAGGTCCTGAAGAAATACGGAGAAGAAAGGAAATGTCGAGAGATAGCCCATGCTATAGTGGAGGCCAGGTTTGCGGGAGGAAAGTTGACACGCACCACTCAGTTGGCTCAGGTGGTACAGAATGTTTTTCACAGGTGAGCACTGTGCTTAGCTAGCTGTCAGTAGTCAATGCAGTGTTAAATGATATGTAGAGCCAAATATAGAGCTAAATGTCGAGCCAAATGTCGAGCTAAATGTAGAGCCAAATGTATTGCTAAATGGTGATCTAAATGTAGAGCCAAATGTCGAGCTAAATGTAGAGCCAAATGTATTGCTAAATGGTGATCTAAATGTAGAGCCAAATGTCGAGCTAAATGTAGAGCCAAATGTATTGCTAAATGGTGATCTAAATGTAGAGCCAAATGTCGAGCTAAATGTAGAGCCAAATGTATTGCTAAATGGTGATCTAAATGTAGAGCCAAATGTCGAGCTAAATGTAGAGCCAAATGTATTGCTAAATGGTGATCTAAATGTAGAGCCAAATGTCGAGCTAAATGTAGAGCTAAATGTAGAGCTAAATGTCGAGCTAAATGTCGAGCTAATTGTGAGGTTGTTGCCCCCAGTGGTGTCCAGCGCCTTGACAAGTTGGCCAGGCCGGCTCATGTGGCCACAAAGACTTTTCAAGCTCTGAGAATCTTTGTCAATGATGAGCTCAATCAGCTTCACAATGGGCTAGAACTGGCTGGCCATTTTCTCAGGGTCGGAGGTCATTGTGCTGTCATCTCCTTTCATTCCCTTGAAGACCGGATAGTCAAGAGACACTTCCACGATGTGGATTTGGACGAGCGTGGCAACAGAAGCATCCATGACCACTTCCGTAACGCTGAGCTCAGTCTGGACATGGGCCTTGTCCAGCAGGAATGTTTGAGCAAGCCTTGGCAACCCATCAGCAGGAAGGTTCTAGAAGCTTCAGACAGCGAGTGCCAGAGAAATCCTAGAGCTAGATCTGCCAAACTTAGAGCAGCCATAAAGTGTTAGGGCCAACTTTGGCTGGCCATAAACTGACAGGGTGGCCAACTTAGAGTAGCCACAAAGTGTTAGGGCAGCCCACAAACTGACAGGGTGGCCAAACTTAGAGTAGCCACAAAGTGTTAGGGCAGCCCACAAACTGACAGGGTGGCCAAACTTAGAGCAGCCATAAAGTGTTAGGGCGGCCAACTTTGGCTGGCCACAAACTGACAGGGTGGCCAAACTTAGAGCAGCCATAAAGTGTTAGGGTGGCCAACTTTGGCTGGCCACAAACTGACAGGGTGGCCAAACTTAGAGCAGCCATAAAGTGTTAGGGCGGCCAACTTTGGCTGGCCACAGACTGACAGGGTGGCCAAACTTAGAGCAGCCACAAAGTGTTAGGGCGGCCAACTTTGGCTGGCCACAAACTGACAGGGTGGCCAAACTTAGAGCAGCCACAAAGTGTTAGGGCGGCCAACTTTGGCTGGCCACAGACTGACAGGGTGGCCAAACTTAGTGCAGCCACAAAGTGTTAGGGCGGCCAACTTTGGCTGGCCACAAACTGACAGGGTGGCCAAACTTAGAGCAGCCACAAAGTGTTAGGGTGACTAACTTTGGCTGGCCACAAAGTGATAGGGCGGCCCAACTTTAGCTGGTTCCAAACGTTTAGGCCATTCAATTTTTGGTATTTTTTTTTTCAAATGTGCACAACTTTTTTTTTGTACTTCCATTTAATAAATAATAAAGTGAGAGCAACTGTTTGATAGCATCCTGGTCAGATCAGTTGAATTTGATGGAGTCTGTTTTCTTTGTAGGTGTGTTTGTGTTGAGTTCAAAAGATGGTGTTTGTGTCATATACTTGTACAGACACTTCAAACCTGGCACTTGTATAGGTTGTGGAAAATTGTAAACTTGTCAAATGTTTTGTACTGCTTGAGCATCTTAATGAGATCTAGCTACAGTTTTTGGTGTCTGTTCTTGGCAACATTCTAAGCAAGGGTATCCACACAACCGCTACAAGCAAAAAGGTTGTACACAATTACACTTGCAAGTGGTGATACAAAAATATACCACAAAAAGTAATGCAGAAAGACCTTCTCAAGGTGACACGTTCTTTTGTTAACCACTAATTGATGAAAACTTGCCATACATGAATTTACAATCTAAGAAAGGGTCGGCGTGGTCGAGTCAGTAAAGATCAAGGTTGCTAAAGCGAATAGTCTCAAGTTCGAACCCTTGGGCAGATGAGGCTTGTTAGCTGGGGACAGCCACTCTTCTAGGAGACAACTTTAAAATTTGAGGATGCTATTGTCGTAACTACACGATTTAACAGTGTTTCTTCCAGACTTTTTTCCTCCCGTGGGGGGAGGGGGGGACACTAGTAAAAGTGAGTTTACTATACAAAATCCATCTCTTGAAGAGATGCCTGGAAGAAACTGCACAATTTGGCGCCCAGAGTTACAGAGCAGCATTGATAACACTTGGCATCCGTTAATCGTGGATCCTGCATAGCGGGTAAGGGATACTACTATATTCCGCCGGCGCACCGTAGATTGCACAACCCGCTGCGAGCACTATGGCGCCTAAGTTCGGTTTTAAAAAAGCGTATACACTGAAGACACGATGTGCAATAATAATCGCTGACTATAAGAAACCAGGCGCGTCCCCCTGCGCCCCTGCTGTGTTCGATTTGGCGCACTGGGCTTTCCCGTGAGCGCAATGGCGCCTGCGTTCGCTTTATACAGTGGGTGGACAAAGGATAAAATGGGGCGTTACAGTCGATCACTAAATTGAATCAGGCGTGTCCGCCGGCGCCCTGGTAGGGTGCGATTCGGCTGCGAACTAAAAACTTCAGTTACCGCCGTCAAAGACTAACATGGGCCGCTGAGGACCCTGTAATATATTTTTTTTAAATAATCAGATAAATTAACCAAGGTTAAATTATTAAATGGGTTGTTTCTTTTTCAGTGTTTCTTCCATATTTTTTTTCTCCGGGGGGGGGGGGGTGGCGGTAGACTGTTAAATGTATATATTTGCTATATAAATTATACAAATTTCGTTCAGAGAGGGGGAGGGGGGCGGTAAAAAATTTTCTTCTAAAAATAACTTTGTAACGGGAGGAAATCCTTTTGTACAGTTTCGTCCCTTTGCGAATGATGCAAGTAGCATCTATTTTTAGACGATCCAATCTGAAATTGAGATCGAGCATCTAATAATACACCATTAGTAACGCTAAAAACTTGCATCAGTCACACTGATGTTTATAATAAGTCAGATAAATTTTTTTTTCTACATGTTAAAGAAAAAAATCCTGTTGATTTGTGTCGCTTTAGCGAATGACGCAATCTGCATCATTGTTTCAGGATGCTATTTGGCGTTCTAGGTTATCATGTGAGCACTATGGCGCCTATGTTAGTTTTAAGGAGCTAAGGGCCGTACGCGGCGCCTCTGTGGTAGTGTAATCGGGGGCTCTACGGCCCTGACACATGGGCGGTCATCTAAGTGTGTTCTACCTCATTATTTCAGGTACACTCAAGGTTTTCATGCGATAGTGTAGGTAAACCATTGCCCCGATAACAATGACCCAAGCACAGGCATTGTTTACATTTAAATAACTCAGTTTTAGAAAACAAGGCCAATGACACTATATATTTCGTCAGATTTTCGACGGGTACTGTAGTATATATACAGGCATATTTATTATATGTGTGTGTGTGTGCGACAGTCCGGAAAAGATGTAACAATTACGGTGTATGATTTTCGTTCCCTAATACTTTACACGACGCTAATGGACGCGAGCGAGAAGGTATTCGAGAGGCCCATGAATTAATTTAAAAATCATGCACAGCGTAGTTACAATTAATATGGTTATAAAATCATGTCTGTCTGGGTTTTTTTTTTCGGACTACTAAAGATTTGATGTTTTTAATGTTTTCGTTAACTAAAAAAAAAAAAAAAAAAAGAAAAAAGCAAAAAGAATTTGGTTTTCACGTGTAATGGCGACATAAACAATGGCATCCTGCTATTCGATAGACCGCCATAAATTTTATTGTACACGTTGTGAGCGAAAAAATGGAAAACTAGGTCATGGTGTTTAAATTTGCATTGTTATTTTAAAAATAGTTATCGATCACTGAGTTACTGTACAGCCAATCAATATTTGTCTTACGAAAGTGAAACATCCGGTTATAACTTAGGCTTGATGAAAATAAATAGAAATGTAGCCTTAAACTCAACAAATTATTTTCAATTTCTCTGGATTTGCAACTTTTATAGCATTTATTCTAAAAATATAAAATTTGTAAATTAATTTTAGGCCTTTGTTTTTATTTTTTAAAATTATTTTTACGGTCTAAATCTAAAAAAGCACGTTTTTATTCCATGTCAACAACATGATGGAAGGATTCTCATCAACTCGCTCGCCTCCATTAAATTCCCCAAAAGATGTATTATCCTTTTAAAAGGATTAGTAATGTTAGAAAAAAATAAACCTCATCTGAGTTTAGAGGGAAGTTTGTAAAAGGTGCTAATTCGTTTAGGACAGTCTTTTTGTTTAATTTTATCTTCGGAAAATCTCTTATTATATAGTACATAGTTGGATTATAAGGTTGTTAGAATACGGTCATACAAGTGACATATAGCAAATTATCAGAAACATTTATTGTACACATTGGAATACAATATGGGTATTTCGTTGACTGGTTGATTGTATTAGGTAGTCCAAACTGAAATTAACTACTGATTGCATACTTTTGGAGTGAGTATGGCATGAAAGAACTTTTAATTGTAAGCTCTATGCCACAAATTTTATGAAAATATCTCAAAAAATAAAAAAGTTATGCGATTTTTAAAAAAGCAAAATTTGGTAAAAAACTGATTTTCAAAAAGTGCCATTTTTGAGAACCCATATTTTCTAAACTAAATAACATAGAAGTGTAGAAATTGGTAAAGTTACTGCAACGTTTGCAATATATATGCCCAATTTTTTTCAGTCATCTAAAACGAGTCTTTCTAAGGTAAAAAAATAATTGAAAATGACAAAAATGCGTTTTGGTCACTTTTATTTTCATACAAAAAAAAAAATGAATTTTTTTTTTTTTGCTTTGGACATAGAATAACTCTAAAACTATTGTGTTGGTAACATTAACAGGAAGAATGTGTTCATTATTTTCAAAAATCACATGAGTTAAAATATTATTTTTATAAATGCCACAGTTATCTAGTGCAGGAGCAACAGAATCAAAATTTAATGGAGTAATGTAATGTTATCTAATAAAGACGTGATGTCTAGAAGTGATGCAGCAGTTGATGCTACATTCAAACCTATCGGGTTGATAACTGCTTTGGGGGAACAGTTTTTAAAACTGGGAACTGTGGGGGGGGGGGGGGGGGGGGAGGGGGCTTGGCCTTCTTCCCTTCCCTTGTATGGAAAGTTCTTGATAGGCCACCATAAATGTCTCCAGCTATGGAATAAATAATTGATTTAGTGATTAATAAAATATAATTAAATTTACTACTAGCCTATTGTGTAGGCCTACTATTGGTCCTATGACTATAACTGGAAACTTATGAAAAAGCATGAAAACACCTTTTTGTTTAAAGTAATGTATAGTTGATAGTATAATTTTAATAGTAACTAGACCACCCGTTATCTAGTTAGATAACTGTGGGTTTCGGGGGTCATACATAAATGACATTACGTCTTTCAGCACTTATCATCCCAAAATAACCAGACCCCACATTCAAAAAGACTTTTTTTATATTTTAAAACTCTACTAAATTTACTTCACCTGCCCAGTGCCCCGCCAAGTCTCAGACATGTTAGTATTAAAAACAAGTTAATAAAAAGTCTAGTGACAATTTAAGCGCAATTTCCTTAATTAATTTTTTGTGACCGAACGAAAGAATATTTTTGAAAACTTTCTTCGGCAATATTGTTCTAAATTATGGCAGGAATCGATTGGTAAATGTTTCAAGTCGCTAAGTGGTCTGGTTGCCGAGATATGGGCCAAAACCTGCATTTTTCGAGGTTTTTTGGCTTTTCCGGGAAATCCGGGAAGGAATTCCGGGAATTTTTTTGGCCCACAATCATCCTCGGAACTTGCTTAACATATTTGCTTTTGGAACTAGTCCTCGATATTGCTTCGTTGAGGAGGAGATACGCCTTAAAGCTGGGGACACACATCCATCCAGAAATGACGAGTTAATAATCGCAATTCCTGTAAGGATATTGCGCTAAAAACGATTCCGGCCGAGCATGGCTCTGACCACTTTATCCCTTCATTTGCTGAGAACATACAAACAGGTGAACTCTCCTTCACCTGCCCTGTGCCCCGCGAGGTCCTGATAGTCAACTTTATCATTCACATCTAGGCCCTAATAAAAAATTATTGAATGAAAACACTGCTGTAAAAAGAAAATACATCTTTTTTACTATTAGTAAAGTTATTGTTCTAAACTGTTATAATTAATGTGGTGAATCTACCTATGAATATATCAAAAAATTAATCAACGGCTTTAAATTAGTTTGTAATTAACAGTGTGTTTAAGAAGGAACAATATTTACCATCCAAAATCCTATTTTACAGTTCTACACATAATGCAGACTCTCCCCAATAACAAATCAGAAAAACAAACAAACCAAAAAAAAATTAGTTACCAAACAAAGTTAAGCCATTGTTCTAAAACTTTAAAATTAATGTGGTTAATCTACCTATGAATAAATCAATAAATTAATTAACGTCTTTAAATAAATTTGTGAGTAACAGTCTGTCTGAAAACAAAAATTGTTCTCTACCTACATACTATTTTACAGCTCTCCACGTAGAGTAGAACCATTTACAATAGTCAATCAGACAAACAAAAAAAAAAATATTCAAACATGTAAACAAACTTGAGTTTTAGTAGTAAAATAGATTCTACTGAATGAAATATTCGTTGCTTGTGCCACACTGGTTGAGATATCCAATGATGAGGATGCCATACTGTGGTTCTCAACATCCTATAGGACAACTTAACTGTCCTTCATTGTTACTATATGCATATAAAATAAATAAATAATGAGTAATACTACTAGTACTACTTACACGTACAACTAATATCTATCTATCTAAATCTATACTGGGCCACGTTCGCACATCTCTCTCTCTCTCTCTCTCTCTGTCTGTCCGCAAAAATTTTTCGCCGGACATCACGTCAGAATCGGCAGCGATATATGCAGAACTTTTTACGGACTTTTGTTAAAAATAATATGTTAGATGTTTTAAATGTATAACCACAATTTTATTTAAAGAAAAAAAATCAAAAATCAAGGCGTATTCGAATATAGAGAAACAGTATTATTTATGCAACCGGAAAAGTGTATAAACTTGGGACAAGAACACATTTAACAATGACGTCGCTTATTGTTTACACTAAAAAAAAAAAGAGCACGACACTGATGACGTCACCTTCCGAGTTTAGAATAAAAATAAATGAAATATTTCATTCAAATATGATTTAGAGCTATGTACGCTATGAAATGTAGCCTATACAATATGATTTTCTTGGCCTAAACTTAAAAAAATTATTTTATCTATTTGGATTCTAGATCTAGAGATTCTAGATCTAGATATTGATCTAGATCTAGATATTCTAGATCATCTAGATCTAGAGATTCTAGATCATATAGATCTAGAGATTCTAGATCTAGATGATGTATAAAGCTAAGTTGTCGGGTGCCCGACAGGGCACTTCACAGCGCCGCAGGCGCTTCAAATTTGCCAGGATCTTGCCTTGGGGCGACAGAACACGGGGGCCGGTTGGCCGAAAAGTCTACGATGAGGGGGTCAAAACTGACCTCGACTGACCGGCGCCTTATATGGGCGAATTAATTAAGCATTCAAATTCTCAATGTTTTCGAAAGCCTAAGCGAAGCTGGGCAGCATGCCTAGTATACTACTAAAAGTCAAGTTTGTTTACATGTTTGAATATTTATTTGTTTTTTTTGTTTGTTTTTTTTTGTTTGGCTGATTGACTATTGCGCATGGTTGCACTCATTGTGGAGAGCTGTAAAATAGTATGTAGGTAGAGAAAATTTTTTGTTTTAAAACAGACTGTTAATCACACATTTATTTAAAGACGTTAATTAATTTATTGATTTATTCATACGTAGAGTAACCCTATTTTTTTAAAAAAGTTTAGAACGACCACTACACTCGGCGGGACCGTGACGTCACAGTTTTTTGTTTACTCTTTAGTACAATAAAAAGGCGGCGTCTATCGAAGAAAATTGTGTTCCCATTCAAAAGTTTAACGCGTTCTAAATCTAATTTTCTGTCGGTCATAACTTTAACAATACGTCCGTTTGCTGTATTTATTACGTTCCAACACTTATATCAATTTTCAACTGTCTTTTTTCATTTAGTTTTACAATAAATTTCTCTAGATCTAAAGATCAGCTGTCGAAGGAAAGTTATGAATCTAGCCTAGATCTAGCCTAGATCTAGGTCACTAGACTCAATGTAAATTCTAGATCTAGACTTAATGTAAATTCTACATCTAGAATCTATTTCAGGCCTTAATACATCTAGAATCTATTTCAGGCCTTAATTATTTTATATAAATCTTTGTTTGGCTAATTTAAGATAAAATTTAATTTGAAAGTTACTACTACTAGACTTAGATCTAGATCTATGCGCGTAAATCAAGTTGCATAAGGAGACTCAAAGTATAGTATAAAAATTCATTTGTGACGTCACGAGTAAATAGCTAAGTTGGTAGTGTAGTCGGCTCTCATGCGGGTGGCACAGGTTCTAGACCAATATGTCAATGATAATTTCTTTTCAATTTTTTTTTTTAGATGTGAATGATAATGTTGCCTATCTGAACTTGGCAGGATACAGGGCAGGTGAAGTAGAGTTCATCTGTTTCTTTGTCCTAAGCATATGAAAGGATAGTGTGGTCAGAGACATGCTCGGCTGGAATCGTTTTTTAAACGATAAAAACATGTCTGAGACTTGGCGGGACACTAAGCAGGTGAAGTAGAGTTGAGTAGGTCACATGTGACGTCAGTATATGAAGGGATAGTCCGAAATCGGTGTTTTCGGTGTTTTTAAAAGATAAAAAACATTTTTGAATGTGGGGTCTGTTTTTTGTGACAATAAGTGACACTGCAGTAGCGTAGCGAGGAGGGGAGGGGGGAGGGGAGGGGGAAGGGGGGCGGGGGGGGGGGACAGACATATGTTGGGGCGCCAAAATGGTTTGGAAAAAAAATTGAAAGGTTGAGGGGGGTTCAAATCGAAAGTTTGAGTGAGGGGGGGGGGGTGCACATCAAAAGTTTGAGGGGGGGGGGGGGTTGCAAATCAAAATCTTGCGGGGGGGGGGGGGGGGGGTTCAAATTGAAAAGTTTGTCCCCGGGCGCCGGGAAGGGTCGCTATGCCTCTGAGTGACAGACGTGATGTTTTTTGATGGATGACCCCCAAAACCCACAGTTATCCAACGGATGACGGGTATTCTAGTAACATTTAAAACTAAGTCACAACATGTACAATCTTAATAAATTGCACCACTATCTAAAAATTGATCTGGTACATTTTATTAAGGAGACTGGCGCAGACCATTTCACATTATTTAGCAGGGGAATCAGAATCAGACTGCACAACAGAAAATAAAAAAAATTAATCACATTAGTGCTTAAAATTTATTGTCTTTTGTTTTAAATAAATTGATAAAAATGTATAGTTATTATAATTATACATTTCTTTTGTGTTTCATTAATATTTTATAAGTATATAACCTTCGTTCCCTGTAAATAATTGAGTTCGTCCACATAGTAACCAGGATTGTCTGGTGGCCATTTTGAAATTGTCGATTCATAATTTTGACGTGATAGTCCAGATAAACTGTAGTAATACGACGCTATCATTAATCCCATTCGATAGATTTTAAGAATTAGTTAACACTAGCATCTAATAGTTAAGTGCATCCATATTTTAAGTCCCTAGAATGTCCTGAATTAAATAGCTTCACGTCTAAACATACCCTGTGTACAAGCGTAGTTCACACGCTAAAACCGTGGACTAGTAGCGTTCAAATTTACATTAATAACGTGTACTAATTAAACCAAACTGACATTCAAACTTAAAATTCATTTTAATACTTACAACTTGTTTGAAGGCTCTAACAAGGGTAAAATCCGTTTAGCATCATCGGTCGTCAACCTTTAAAACCGTTCGGCGAGCTACTAATTCGGGGCTGAAAGTTGACTCGAGGGTTATATGCTTATAGAGGGCACGGCTTCGCGACCGTAAAAAAAAAATACTTGAATTTACAGCACAAAGTAGTTACAAAAGTGAACTTTACATCGGTGTAAAAATTGAAACAAAATTAGTTTGTTTTCGTGTACGATCGTCATTTAAAGTTTAAAAACTGATTTTTTAAAATGAAATAAGCTAGTTATTTTTTCACTTTGTACATCAAACGATAGACTAGAATTCGCTCTTTAAAGTGACATTAAGGTTATGCTTCTACAATGCTTCGTCGCGAAGCCGCAACCAAATGAAACAGTGTGGGGTCGATCGGTACTCGCAAAACGGTGCAATTTGTTGACGTAACTGATACTTTTCAAACAAATATAAAACACATTCAAACATATGTTACAGATATAAAAATACCAGATTACGAAAGTTAAAGACTTAAACTTTATTGACATTTAATTTTTATTCTTATAGGACAACTAGAAGTAGTGAAATTATTTTTTTTGAAAACCGCAAAAACTGACCCTAAAACGCACTTTTTTCGCCAGTTTGGACTACCTACTATTAAGAAGGTTTGATTCATGTGCATATGAAACTGGTGGAGTTCGATACCTCCAAAAAGTTAAGAACCACTGCTTTAGAGTGTAGTTTGTCGAAGGTGCAAGCTTATTTGGTCTACTTTTGGTCGTGGTTGTAGAGCAATTTCGACTAAAGTGTATTACAATTTTAAATTATCAGTTGGGTTCAACAAAGTAACAAAGAGTTATGAAAAAAGAAACAAAAACGTGATCTATTCAGTACAATATACTAATTTTATTCTCTCCGACCGTATGCTATTTTACTGATCGGATAGCGATTCAAGAATCCGTGAGATTTAGTTCTCTTTAATGCAGTGATCCAGGCAAGATGTAATGCAATCAAGTAAAAGTATCTGATCTCTCAGGTTGATGTAGAGGGAATCGTACAAAGTACTAGTCGAGTAATTTCTTAGCAAAACTTGCTGGTGCAATTTTACGTTACTCGTCAATACAATTAGTTTATTTTCTAAGTGTTAAAAGAGTTATCTACTCACAGATCCAGTACAAATCCTTGCGATTTTTTGTTGGCGAAAAAGTGCCCCCCTCCCCACCATCTTGGACAAAGTTGGTAGAGCGGGTTTTAAACGTCAGTAGCTCTTTTTTTTTAAAATGTTACCCAATGCTTTAGTACAATTTGTTTGCTTTATAAGTGGTAAAGTTTATCATCTCACCAATAAGGTGTAAAATTTTTCCAATTTTAGTCTTCGATAAAGCGCCCCCCCCCACCCACCCCATTCTAGGAAAAGATGGAAAGCGGTCTTTTCCGGTCACTGTTTCTTAAGGGTATGTTGTAGAGTTACACAATAAACGTAGAAAATAGCTAAATCAGTATGTAAAGACACGTAGCCGTTAAATCAGTATGTAAAGACTTGCAGCCGTTAAATCAGTATGTAAAGACTCGCAGCCGCAGTAGCGTACGCAGGAGGGGGGGGGGAAGCAGGGCCCGCTCCCCCTCTGGCCATTTTCAGCAAAGTGGCACCTTTTTGGAAACTTTTTAAAGTCAAAGTTTTAAACAATGATATTTGTTAAAAAAAATATTTTTGGTCGGCACATCTATGTAAATCACAAGATTTCTTTTCCTTCAGTAATTAAGCATAATTGTACTAGTCTAGTAGTGTCTACGTTTACAACACGTATTAACAGCTGCATCAGTTTGCCATTCTAAAAATAACCATTACGGTGCATTGCGATTTTTAAAAAACCCAAGTCGGTAGTACCACTTGGCAAGAGCGGTGTTAAGTTTAAGGCAACTGTATAATGTATTTGCTTACGAATAAGTGAATTAGAAAATGTTATACATAAAACTTCACACATAATTACTTTATATATACAGTTTGAATCGTGTGATTAATTTTTAAAAAATTACAATACAGAAACAAATACAACTGATGTGGCACCTCTATTTAAATTTACTTATGAGCAAACTGCGTAGTGGTGGGGAAAATTTTGACAAGGTCAACAACGTCATCACGATTAATTAGTAGTATTCTTACAGTTTGGGCGATAGTGATTACGATTACAAATTATATGAAACAGTTAAAACCCCCTCCCCCATGGACCCCTCTGTAAAAAATATTGTCATAATACCACCGCTACGTATTTAAATCTATTTCTGTAATATATATTTGTGTAATATATATTTGTGTAATATATATGTATGTTTAGAACAGTCATCTAAAAACGGATGCTATGTTCACTCTGAGTTGGTTATCTCCCCCCCCCACACACACACACCTCACCACCACAATTGTGTAGAGCGACATTAATGTCACACCTAGGTATACGCTGGGTTGGATAATTGACCTAAAATGACCGGACAGTGTTAAGTACATGTAGAAAAACGCGTAATGATGTACCAAAGTACCATGCCGCCAGAAAATTAGCTTTTTAAATGTAAAACTCTGTGAATATTGTTTTTGAAATTACCAGTAAAAAGTGTGTGATCAATACAGTCATCTAACCCATACCTATCACTATGTTAAAAAATGATCTTTAAGAACACAAAGAAGCAGTAGTTAATTAAAAATATATGATCTGAACTAAAAGACCGATATTTAGTTAAGTGTAGGCTGTTATTCCGAAAGTTTTTCTATTATATCGAAAAGCGTGGTTTTTTAAAAACTTTCATTATGCTGTAATACTTTAGCATTTATGATGACGATATATTAAATTCTGATTATAGAGAAAAACATTTTGTAAACACGAATAGTGTTAAACAATTTCATTACAATCTAAAGTAATTATTTATTTGTTTTGACATTTATAATTAAATGTGTAGATATATACATATTTATATTAAGAGAGTGATTATTGGCCCTATTTCATTTGTCTTAAATAATTTCCCAGGAATTATTATGTAAGAATTTTTTTTACAAGAATTACAAAACAGACTGTGTTACGTTCATTGTTTTTGGTTGTAGTGTGTGTATATTTTTTTTTTGTTTTGTTTAGATGATACAATTTTTGTTTTGTCGGCCTACATGGTGTGTTTTTTTCTCATTTCTTCAGAGTGCTACTTTCAATTTATTTTACATCATAGCGAAGTAATGACATACAACTAGTATATATATATATATATATATATATATATATATATATATATATATATATATATATATATATATATATATATATATAATACACGTATATAGAACGTGTTAAAAATTCGGCGCCTTTTTTGCTCTTTTCGCTCCCCCTACAACGAAAACCTGGATACGCCTCTGCGCAGCCGTTAAATCAGTATGTAAAGACTCGCAGCCGTTAAAAAATTCTTAACTTTGTTTATAATTCACAGCTGCAGCTTAAAATGAGCATTTAATTTTTTTTCTACGCCTTTTGGCGCCCCCCCCCCTTCCCACACCCTCCCATAGCTTCGCCTCTTAGTTCGGTTATGTAGGGCTACCTGACCAGGTAAAAAACACCTACAGGCCAGTATGTCCCCCCCCCTCCCCTTCGTGTATGTAGCTACCTGTTGTGACCACGAAAGTTTACACCTAGAAGCCCTCGCTCCTTCCCATATCGTGTAGTAATCGCCTCCCCACACCTCGTGACGTCACAGTGATGGTTCACATCCTCCTTCGCTGACTACTGGAAATTCTTCCGGCGTCGCTGGTTACCTAGCGACACCACGCCCACCACGTAATCCTATTGGCCAGGCTGAGCTCTATATATGGCAGAGGCGAAGGTGTTTTCCAGGGGAGTAGCGGGCCGGGGGCACGTGACATATATGGCGAGAGGCAGCGCGAGATAAAGTTTCCACTAGACTCACAGATTGTTGGCATAGTTGCAGGCGCGAGCCCCTCTTGTAGGCGACGATATTGACGGAGTACTGTGTTCAGTCCTGTAGGTAGGTCTTTTTTCCCCTCACACGGTTTGTTGACATGTGTTGTGTGACCAGTGCTCACTAACGTGTGTTGATTACACTCAGTGATAGCGTCCGATTTGTTGATCACTCACAGTTTGTAAATAAGCACAGGAAGTCACGTGTGGGGGTGGGGCTAGAGAATTGGGACGTGTAGCTAAACTAAAAATATTAAATAAAAACACACGTGAGGGACGGCAAGAAATGAGCGAGCAAAGAAGAGGTCATATTTTATGAGCTTTCTGTACAGGAACATGGAACAAAATAGATGTAGTTAAGGCCTACTCTGGTCTCTTCATTGAGCCTACACAATTTATACTTACACTTATGTTAACACACAAAGTACCTTTTTCTTTTAAAAACACTCAAAAGCATTAAGTTGATTAAGTTGATTAAGTTGATTAAGGATCTGCACATTTAATCTCCGAACACGCAGTCCTATCCAGTGGCGTAGCGAGGTCGGGTGTCAACCGGTGCGGCACTTAATGGTGTCACCCCCCAGAGGCGTAGCGACCCTTTCCGGTGACAAACTTTCAAGTTTTCGATTTGCACCCCCCCCCCGTCAAACTTTCGATTTGCACCCCCCTCAAGTTTTCAATTTGCAACCCCCCCCCCCCCCCCCTCAAACTTTCGATTTGCACCCCCCTCAAGTTTTTCTCTATATATTTTGCTATTTTTTGCCTTGGTGTCACCCCCCCTAAATGGTGTCACCCGGTGCGGTCCGCACCCCCCGCCCCCCCCCCCTCGCTACGCCCCTGGTCCTATCTGAGCACGCTACACACATAATGTTGTGGGTGGGATTGTGTGTTTGAGACAAACTCGGATGTGCTTGTGATCGTAACCGTCAAGGGGGGTGGGGGGGGGGTGCAATCTGCACGGGGTGACACCCTAATCAAAAATTTTATGAAATAGATGATGAAGAGGGTAACGCTTAGATGAAGATTTTTGTAGGGGTGGAATAACAGTTACCGGGCCGGGTTACACCGACATAGTGACGTCATTGGCTGAGATTGTTCCTTTGACAAACGATCTGTTAAAATGACACACAACTCCTTAGCATTAAGTTAAAATGACACACAAATCCTTAACATTAAGTTAAAATGACACACAAATCTTTAGCATTAAGTTAAAATTATTTTAAACTCTGGAGTTTGAAAAGTGTCTGCCCACACTGTATTTCTTGCTTTTTGATTCATCGTTTGAAGACTTCGAGTCGAAACGTTCCCTAAAGCGTAAGGGCTTGATTGTAATAAAGTCGATGGGATAGAAAAATATTTTTTTGTTGTAAAAATAAACATGAACATCCACCATCTTGACCTAGATAATAAGCGTATAAAAGAAACCTGTATTTGTTAGATACGCCTTATGTCTTAGCCAGTGTTTCTTTCTGACATTTTTCAGGGGATGGGGGTAGCTGGTTGAAGTATATATTTTGTTTATAAATTATATTTGTTTCGGGGGTGGGGAGGGGACAAGAGACCTAAGACAGTTGTAGCAGTACTAAACTTCCGGTCAAATAAAATGTAAACATAAGCTTTCGAGTTATCAAAACAACACACTAAACCCCCAGTGCCCCACCCCTTCCCCCTGCGCAGATTTCCACAGCATGCCAAGTTTACCTGTCTAGGTTAGAGGAATCCTCTGGCAGAGAGCACGTGTCAGGCACAGACACACCGATGTACACCAAGCATCTGGTGCTCACACGGCGCTCTGCAAGCTCGTCCCATTACCTTAGATCTAGACGTGTGTTTTGGATCAGACCCATTTCTTTTATTCGAATCTTTGTTATGAACTGTTTGCGAATTAAGTATATCGCCGATTTCAAAACAAGATCATGTTGGCTTAGCATGAATCTAATTAAACATTGAAGTCATCAGCATTAAATAAAGATTCTTGCATGATTAAGTAAGTCACATGAAGACAAGAAAGAAAAAAGATTAGAAACGATTGAGCCTAAAACTTACCCACCAACCACCTGACTGACCATTCAACCACCTGACCAACAAACTACCTGACCAACCACCTGACCAACCACCTGTCTGACCAACCAACCACCTGACTGACCATCCAACCACCTGACCAACCAACTCCTGACCAACCACCTAACCAACCACCTGACTGACCAACCAACCAACTTATTCACCAACCAACCACCTGACCAACCAACAACCCCACCAACCAACCAACCAACCAACCAACCAACCAACCAACCAATCAACCAACCAACCACCTGACCAACCAATCAGTCAACCACCTGACCAACCAACCAACCAACCAATCAACCAACCAACCACCTGACTAACAAACCAACCAACCAACTACCTGACCAACCAACCAACCAGCCAACCACCTGACCAAACAACTCCTGACCAACCGCCTAACCAACCACCTGACTGACCAACCAACCAACTTATTCACCAACCAACCACCTGACCAACCAACAACCCCACCAACCAACCAACCAACCAACCAACCAACCAACCAATCAACCAACCAACCACCTGACCAACCAATCAGTCAACCACCTGACCAACCAACCAACCAACCAACCAACCAATCAACCAACCAACCACCTGACTAACAAACCAACCAACCAACTACCTGACCAACCAACCAACCAGCCAACCACCTGACCAAACAACCAACCACCAACCAACCCCCTGACCAACCAACCAACCACCTGACCAACCAGCCAACCAACCACCTGACCAACCAGTCAACCACCTGACCAACCAACCAACCAACCACCTGACCAACCAACCAACCAACCAACCAACCAACCAACCAACCACCTGACCAACCAACCAACCAACCAACTACCTGACCGACCAACCAACCAACCAACCACCTGACCAACCAACCAACCAACCAGCTACCTGACCGACCAACCAACCAACCAACCAACCACCTGACCAACCAACCAACCAATCAACCAGCTACCTGATCGACCAACCAACCAACCAACCAACCACCTGACTAACCAACCAACCAGCCAACCACCTGACCAAACAAACAACCACCAACCAACCACCTGACCAAACAAACAACCAACCAACCAACCAACTACCCAACCACCAACCAACCACCTGACCAACCAACCAACCAACCAACTACATGACCAACCAACCAACCACCTGACCAACCACCTGACCAACCAACCAACCACCTGACCAACCAACCAACCAACCAACCAACCAACCACCTGGCCAACCAACCAACCAACCACCAACCAACCACCTGACCAACCAACCAACCAACCAACCAACCAACCATTCAACCAACCAACCAACCACCTGACCAACCAACCAACCAACCAACCAACCAACCATCTGACCGACCAACCAACCAACCAACCAACCAACCACCTGACCAACCAACCAACCAACCAGCTACCTGACCGACCAACCAACCAACCAACCAACCACCTGACCAACCAACCAACCAATCAACCAGCTACCTGATCGACCAACCAACCAACCAACCAACCAACTACATGACCAACCAACCAACCAACCACCTGACCAACCACCAACCACCTGACCAAAGAACCAACCACCAACCAACCACCTGACCAACCAACCAACCAGCTACATGACCAACCAACCAATCAACCACCTGACCAACCAACCAACCTACCAACCACCTGACCAACCACCTGACCAACCAACCAACTAACCAACCAACCAACCAACCAACCACCTGACCAACTAACCAACCAACCAACCAACCATCCACCTGACCAATCAACCAACCAACTACCCAACCAACCAACCAACCACCTGACCAACCAACCAACCACCTGACCAACCAACCAACCAACTACCCAACCAACCAACCAACCACCTGACCAACCAACCAACCACCAACCAACCACCTGACCAACCAACCAACCAACCAACTACATGACCAACCAACTGACCAACCAACCAACCAACCAGCCAACCACCTGACCAACCAACCAACCAACCAACTAACCAACCAACCAACCACCTGACCAACCAACCAACGAAACAACCAACCAACCACCTGACCAACCAACCAACCAACCAACCAACCATCTGACCGACCAACCAACCAACCAACCAACCAACCAACCAACCAGCCACCTGACCAACCAACCAACGAAACAACCAACCATCCACCTGACCAATCAACCAACCAACCAACCAACCAACCATCTGACCGACCAACCAACCAACCAACCAACCAACCAACCAACCAACCAACCAACCAGCCAACCACCTGACCAACCAACCAACCAACCAGCCAACCACCTGACCAACCAACCAACTAACCAACCAACCAACCACCTGACCAACCAAACAACCAACCAACCACCTGACCAACCAACCAACCAACCAGCCAACCACCTGACCAACCAACCAACCAACCAACCAACCAACCACCTGACCAACCAAACAACCAACCAACCACCTGACCAACCAACCACCTGACCAACCAACCAACCTTCTGACCAACCAACCAACCACATGACCAACTAACTACCTGACCAACCAACCAACCTTCTGACCAACCAACCAACCACCTGACCAACCAACCAACCAACCAACCAACCACCTGACCAACCAACCAACCAACCAACCAACCAACCACCTGACCAACCAACCACCTGACCAACCAACCAACCTTCTGACCAACCAACCAACCACCTGACCAACCAACCAACCATCTGACCAACCAACCAACCAACCTTCTGACCAACCAACCAACCACATGACCAACCACTTGAAGTAACTAATCCAGCCGTTGGTGTAGTTATATAATTCACCCAAGTGTGGAAGTGGATAATCCACGAGTAAATTGTGAGTGTGTGTACGTGTGTGCGCGTGTACGTGTGTGCGTGCTACACAGCACACGTTGCTGGCACCAGAGAAGGCTGTGTTGTGCTGAGCGCTGTCTGACACACACGCCCTACCTGAGCAGCCAGCTGGAGCGAGCTAGGATATTGTTGGCGGAGTTCGCTCATCTAACTTCACTTGATATTTTCGGATTATCTCAGAGCAGGTAAGAATCGCTCATCTGTTTTAACGTTGAGGCCGCGTCAAGTGCTGCTGTTGTGTGTTATCTTCTAGGACGTGCGCCCCATCTTATCGACTGTAGTAGCGCTAATTTGCTAGCATTTCCTCTTTCAGGGGAAACAATCAGGGCAAAAATACAAAATAGCGTTATCTTTTTTTCCCCACCTGTTCATTGAAATCACGATTTGCAGAAACAATTTTCAGGTTTGTTATACGAGATTTATTTGACATCTTGCAATCCCAACTTTGTATACCGTTGTATAATTAAAACCCAATTATGTATGAAGTTGTACATAAATTAAAACCCAACTTTGTATAGTAGTAAAGTAAAAGGAAAGTTTCCCTTTCAAACCTGACGGTCTATGGGCCAAGTGAAGTAGAGTTCACTTGTTTCTGTGACCTCGGCATATTAAGAGATGGTAGTACGTAAATTAAAACCCAACTTTGAATGAAATTGTACGTAAACTACAACCCAATTATGTATGAAGTTGAACGTAAATTAAAACCCAACTTTGTATGAAATTGTGTGTAAATTAAAACCCAACTTTGTATGAAATTGTGTGAAAATAAAAACCCAACTTTGTATGGTTGTACGTAAATTAAAACCCAACTTTGTATGGTTGTACGTAAATTAAAACCCAACTTTGTATGGTTGTACGTAAATTAAAACCCAACTTTGTATGGTTGTACGTAAATTAAAACCCAACTTTGTATGCTTTCTTAAAACATCGAAGCTAAACGTTCATGGCGTTAGTCGTTTACACTGTTCCATCTACAGATACCATACCTCACCTAACAGATACCATACCTCACCTAACATATACCATACCTCACCTAACAGATACCATACCTCACCTAACAGATATCATACCTCACCTAACAAATACCATACCTCACCTAACAGATACCAGACCCACCTAACAGATATCATACCTAACAGATAACATACCTCACCTAACAAATACCATACCTCACTTAACAGATACCATACCTCACCTAACAGATACCATACCTCACCAAACAGATACCATACCTCACCTAACAGATACCATACCTCACCTAACAGATACCATACCTCACCTAACAGATACTATACCTCACCTAACAGATACTATACCTCACCTAACAGATACCATACCTCACCTAACAGATACCATACCTCACCTAACAGATATCATACCTCACCTAACAGATACCATGCCTCACCTAACAGATACCATACCTCACCTAATAGATACCATACCTCACCTAACAGATACCATACCTCACCTAACAGATACCATACCTCACCTAACAGATACGATACCTAACAGATACTATACCTCACCTAACAGATACTATACCTCACCTAACAGATACCATACCTCACATAACAGATACCATACCTAACAGATACTATACCTCACCTAACAGATACCATACCTCACATAACAGATACCATACCTAACAGATACTATACCTCACCTAACAGATACCATACCTCACCTAACAGATACGATACCTAACAGATACTATACCTCACCTAACAGATACTATACCTCACCTAACAGATACCATGCCTCACATAACAGATACCATACCTAACAGATACCATACCTTACCTAACAGATATCATACCTCACCTAACAGATACCATACCTTACCTAACAGATACCATTTCTCACCACAAAAGTTGCCGAGAATGTATTTCTGCCCAATTTGTGATACACCCCGGTGTACCTCACCCACACAGCTACACGCTCCACATACACGCCACACCCACCCCCACACACACCCAGACACATCCCACACACATGCCACACACACCCAAACCCTTTCTACCGCCTGCCTACACACACCTACACACAGGTAGTGAATGTTGTCACTCTCACACACGTTACCCCACACATTTTTACCTGACTGTTTACTTCAAACCTGGATCCAGGCGCTGGAACATTCCAGAAAGAAAATGTCTGGCTTTGAAATGATGACTCCACAAACCCGTCCCCACCCTCCCATCCCCACCCTACCCTCCACCTAAGCCGTGTGTTGATTGGGTGGACGGAACCTTGTTTCATCGTTACAATGGCTACAATAGCTACATAGCTAAGGGCTACAGTCATGCTACATAGCTAAGGGCTACAATCATGCTACATAGCTAAGGGCTACAATAGCTACATAGCTAAGGGCTACAATAGCTACATCGCTAAGGGCTACAATAGCTACATAGCTAAGGGCTACAATAGCTACATAGCTAAGGGCTACAGTCATGCTTGACCTGAACATGTTTAGACCTAGACACGACTTGACGTAGACACGACTTGACTTGGTCACGACTTGACCTAGACACGACTTGACTTGGACATAGCTTTGTTCTGGAGTGCCGGAGTATGTATGAACCCAACAGGTGCCAAGAACGCCTTCGATAAGGTAACACGGTAGAGCAGGTAGGAAGACTTTCATGTTGCCAATGGATGGATTTCAAGAAAAGGGGAAAAACACAACAATAATTTCTCTCAAAGACATGGGGGGGGGCGGGACTCCAACAATAATTTCTCTCAAAGACAAGGGGGGGGGGGAATCCGACAGTAATTTCTCGGTAACTTAATTTGTTTCGTTGCGTTACGAGTCAAATCTTTCGTCATCACGTGATGTTTCCTACAGAAAATATGTGTGTACATGAGTTGGCCTTACTGGTGTAAGGCCTACATACAATGATGGTGTAAGGCCTACAGTGGTGGTGTAAGGCCTACAATGATGGTGTAAGGCCTACAGTGATGGTGTAAGGCCTACATACAATGATGGTGTAAGGCCTACAATGATGGTGTAAGGCCTACATACAATGATGGTGTAAGGCCTACAGTGATGGTGTAAGGCCTACAGTGGTGGTGTAAGGCCTACAATGATGGTGTAAGGCCTACATACAATGATGGTGTAAGGCCTACATACAATGATGGTGTAAGGCCTACAATGATGGTGTAAGGCCTACAATGATGGTGTTAGGCCTACAGTGGTGGTGTAAGGCCTACAGTGGTGGTGTAAGGCATACAATGATGGTGTAAGGCCTACATACAATGATGGTGTAAGGCCTACAGTGATGGTGTAAGGCATACAATGATGGTGTAAGGCCTACATACAATGATGGTGTAAGGCCTACATACAATGTTGGTGTAAGGCCTACATACAATGATAGTGTAAGGCCTACAATGATGGTGTAAGGCCTACATACAATGATGGTGTAAGGCCTACATACAATGATGGTGTAAGGCCTACAGTGATGGTGTAAGGCCTACAATGATGGTGTTAGGCCTACATACAATGATCGTGTAAGGCCTACATACAATGATGGTGTAAGGCCTACAGTGATGGTGTAAGGCCTACAATGATGGTGTTAGGCCTACATACAATGATCGTGTAAGGCCTACATACAATGATGGTGTAAGGCCTACAGTGATGGTGTAAGGCCTACAATGATGGTGTAAGGCCTACATACAATGATGGTGTAAGGCCTACATACAATGTTGTTGTAAGGACTACAGTGATGGTGTAAGGCCT
Organism: Physella acuta; assembly: GCF_028476545.2. Lineage (NCBI taxonomy): Eukaryota > Metazoa > Mollusca > Gastropoda > Physidae > Physella > Physella acuta. The sequence goes on from NW_026731874.1 coordinate 300,126, forward strand.
ACATACAATGATGGTGTAAGGCCTACATACAATGATGGTGTAAGGCCTACAGTGATGGTGTAAGGTCTACGTACAATGATGGTGTAAGGCCTACATACAATGATGGTGTAAGGCCTACAGTGGTGGTGTAAGGCCTACAATGATGGTGTAAGGCCTACATACAATGATGGTGTAAGGCCTACATACAATGATGGTGTAAGGCCTACATTGATGGTGTAAGGCCTACATACAAAGATGGTGTAAGGCCTACATTGATGGTGTAAGGCCTACAGTGGTGGTGTAAGGCCTACAATGATGGTGTAAGGCCTACAGTGGTGGTGTAAGGCCTACATACAATGATGGTGTAAGGCCTACATACAATGATGGTGTAAGGCCTACAATGATGGTGTAAGGCCTACAGTGATGGTGTAAGGCCTACATACAATGATGGTGTAAAGCCTACAGTGGTGGTGTAAGGCCTAAAATGATGGTGTAAGGCCTACAGTGGTGGTGTAAGGCCTACATACAATGATGGTGTAAGGCCTACATACAATGATGGTGTAAGGCCTACAATGATGGTGTAAGGCCTACATACAATGATGGTGTAAGGCCTACATACAATGATGGTGTAAGGCCTACAATGATGGTGTAAGGCCTACAGTGGTGGTGTAAAGCCTACATACAATGATGGTGTAAGGCCTACATACAATGATGGTGTAAGGCCTACAATGATGGTGTAAGGCCTACATACAATGATGGTGTAAGGCCTACATACAATGATGGTGTAAGGCCTACAATGATGGTGTAAGGCCTCATACAATGATGGTGTAAGGCCTACAGTGATGGTGTAAGGCCTACATACAATGATGGTGTAAGGCCTACAGTGATGGTGTAAGGCCTACATACAATGATGGTGTAAGGCCTACAGTGATGGTGTAAGGCCTACATACAATGATGGTGTAAGGCCTACAATGATGGTGTAAGGCCTACATACAATGATGGTGTAAGGCCTACAGTGGTGGTGTAAAGCCTACATGCAATGATGGTGTAAGGCCTACAGTGGTGGTGTAAGGCCTACAGTGGTGGTGTAAGGCCTACAATGATGGTGTAAGGCCTACAGTGATGGTGTAAGGCCTACATACAATGATGGTGTAAGGCCTACATATAATGATGGTGTAAGGCCTACAGTGATGGTGTAAGGCCTACATGCAATGATGGTGTAAGGCCTACATACAATGATGGTGTAAGGCCTACATACAATGATGGGGCAAGGCCTACAGTGATGGTGTAAGGCCTACAGTGGTGGTGTAAGGCCTACAGTGATGGTGTAAGGCCTACATACAATGATGGTGTAAGGCCTACAGTGATGGTGTAAGGCCTACATACAATGATGGTGTAAGGCCTACATACAATGACGGTGTAAGGCCTACAGTGATGGTGTAAGGCCTACATACAATGATGGTGTAAGGCCTACATACAAAGATGGTGTAAGGCCTACATTGATGGTGTAAGGCCTACAGTGGTGGTGTAAGGCCTACAATGATGGTGTAAGGCCTACAGTGGTGGTGTAAGGCCTACATACAATGATGGTGTAAGGCCTACATACAATGATGGTGTAAGGCCTACAATGATGGTGTAAGGCCTACAATGATGGTGTAAGGCCTACATACAATGATGGGGCAAGGCCTACAGTGATGGTGTAAGGCCTACAGTGGTGGTGTAAGGCCTACAGTGATGGTGTAAGGCCTACATACAATGATGGTGTAAGGCCTACAGTGATGGTGTAAGGCCTACATACAATGATGGTGTAAGGCCTACATACAATGACGGTGTAAGGCCTACAGTGATGGTGTAAGGCCTACATACAATGATGGTGTAAGGCCTACATACAATGATGGTGTAAGGCCTACATACAATGATGGTGTAAGGCCTACATACAATGATGGTGTAAGGCCTACAGTGATGGTGTAAGGCCTACATACAATGATGGTGTAAGGCCTACATACAATGATGGTGTAAGGCCTACATACAATGATGGTGTAAGGCCTACATACAATGATGGTGTAAGGCCTACATACAATGATGGTGTAAGGCCTACATACAATGATGGTGTAAGGCCTACAGTGATGGTGTAAGGCCTACATACAATGATGGTGTAAGGCCTACATACAATGATGGTGTAAGGCCTACAGTGATGGTGTAAGGCCTACATACAATGACGGTGTAAGGCCTACAGTGATGGTGTAAGGCCTACATACAATGATGGTGTAAGGCCTACATACAATGATGGTGTAAGGCCTACATACAATGATGGTGTAAGGCCTACATACAATGATGGTGTAAGGCCTACATACAATGATGGTGTAAGGCCTACATACAATGATGGTGTAAGGCCTACAGTGATGGTGTAAGGCCTACATACAATGATGGTGTAAGGTCTACATACAATGATGGTGTAAGGCCTACAGTGGTGGTGTAAGGCCTACAATGATGGTGTAAGGCCTACATACAATGATCGTGTAAGGCCTATAGTGATGGTGCAAGGCCTACATACAATGATGGTGTAAGGCCTACAATGATGGTGTAAGGCCTACAATGATGGTGTAAGGCCTATATACAATGATGGTGTAAGGCCTACATACAATGATGGTGTAAGGCCTACAGTGATGGTGTAAGGCCTACAATGATGGTGTAAGGCCTATATACAATGATGGTGTAAGGCCTATATACAATGATGGTGTAAGGCCTACATACAATGATGGTGTAAGGCCTACATACAATGATGGTGTAAGGCCTACATACAATGATGGTGTAAGGCCTACAATGATGGTGTAAGGCCTACAATGATGGTGTAAGGCCTATATACAATGATGGTGTAAGGCCTATATACAATGATGGTGTAAGGCCTATATACAATGATGGTGTAAGGCCTACATACAATGATGGTGTAAGGCCTATAGTGATGGTGCAAGGCCTACATACAATGATGGTGTAAGGCCTACAGTGGTGGTGTAAGGCCTACAATGATGGTGTAAGGCCTACATACAATGATGGTGTAAGGCCTACATACAATGATGGTGTAAGGCCTACAGTGATGGTGTAAGGCCTACATATAATGATGGTGTAAGGCCGACAATCAATACAGTTTCTGTAGGGACGATAACTCAGGTCTGTTCATTCAAGGGCCGAGAACACCTATGTTGGGATAAGGACATCAGTTCCAGTAATGAGAATCAGTGAATGTTTGGCAAAAATAGTCATTTGTTGAGTTTTGTGAGGTAGAGTTAGATGAAAGGTATTAAATTAGATATCTATAGGTACAGTTACATGAAATGTATTAATTTAGAGATGTATAAGTAGTTACATGAAACGGATTAATTTAGGGATTTATAGGTAGAGTTACATGTAGGGTATTTAAATATGTACTACATTCGGTTACATTTGACTACATTCTACAACAAAATATTCTTATCCACTCTAATTAACTCCCCTTTACTCCGTTCTAGTCCTGTCTATTTTGTTCTGTGTGGTGTGTGACAAGGTGTGTGACAAGGTGTGTCGTGGTGTGTGACAAGGTGTGTGACAAGGTGTGTGACAAGGTGTGTGACAAGGTGTGTGACAAGGTGTGTGACAAGGTGTGTCGTGGTGTGTGACAAGGTGTGTGACAAGGTGTGTGACAAGGTGTGTGACAAGGTGTGTGACAAGGTGTGTGACAAGGTGTGTGACAAGGTGTGTGACAAGGTGTGTGACAAGGTGTGTGACAAGGTGTGTGACAAGGTGTGTGACAAGGTGTGTCGTGGTGTGTCGAGGTGTGTCGAGGTGTGTTGAGGTGTGTCAAGGTGTGTCGTGGTGTGTCGAGGTGTAGTGTGGTGATTATGGAGGTGTGTCGAGGTGTGTCGAGGTGTGTGACAAGGTGTGTCGTGGTGTGTCGAGGTGTGTCGAGGTGTGTTGAGGTGTGTCAAGGTGTGTCGTGGTGTGTCGAGGTGTAGTGTGGTGATTATGGAGGTGTGTCGAGGTGTGTCGAGGTGTGTCAAGGTGTGTCAAGGTGTGTTGAGGTGTGTCGTGGTGTGTTGAGGTGTGTCGAGGTGTGTCGTGGTGCAGTGTGGGAAAAGATATTTGTGGTGAAACGAAATGTGAGTCCAAGTTTGCTAGATTTAAAGTGGGGATAAGCTGTGGGGGTGGGGGGTTCTGGGGATAAGCTGTGGGGGTGGGGGGTTCTGGGGATAAGCTGTGGGGGTGGGCGGGGATAAGCTGTGGGGCTGGGGGGTTCGTGCTTGGCACTGTGGGCTTTTTTGTTTGGTGTACCGCTTATGTATGCTGAGACTTGTCTAACAGCCAGTTATTTCTTTCGTTTTTTGCCCACAGTTTTCTAGAATATTTCATTGTGTCCAAATAAATTTTTCTCACGATACTCTCACACACTCTCTCTCTCTCACTCTCTGTATATATATATATATATATATATATATATATATATATATATATATATATATATATATATATATATATATATATATATATATATATATATATATATATATATATATATATATATATGTATATATATATATATATATATATATATATATATATATATATATATATGTATATATATATATATATATATATATATATATATATATATATATATATATATATATATATATATATATACAAACATACTAACATGGATATGTAGCCATCTTTATCGATATTTATGTATTGTTCCTATACATAAACATGCCCTTGTATGTATTGTTCCTGTACATAAACATGCCCTTGTATACCTAATAATAAGAGGCAGTCCGTCTGCTGGTAGAGATCTATTTATAAGTGGGCAGACGAGCACTCCTACACACGTGTAACACAGCAGCAGCCAGATGTAACAACACTGGCACACACTCGCATTTTTCCCTGCTTATATCACCGTCTGCTTGCCGTTGCCTACCTGCGCTCTACCTGCTTCTAGAATGTTCCGCGGTGAACGGAAAAAAAGTCACAGGAAAAAAAAAAACAGAAAAAAGTCACAGTTTTTGCTAGGAAAAAAAGTCACAGAAAAAAAGTCACAGTGGAAAAATTTTATCGGAAAAAAAGTCACAGAAATAAAGTCACAGAAAAAAAGTCACAAAAATCTTTTAGAAATATTTTTATTAATTTGTTAAGAATTGTAAAATTGTGTATGTTTATTGTTGTGGGTTGTATTTTTATAGCATAAATTATTTATAGACATTAAAAGCATTATGATTTATAGCAATTGTAAGTAAAAATACTCTAAGATAATTAACACAACAATCTCAACATTTGTTATGTATTTAGTTAAATACGCGGTAGAAAAGTTAATTATAAAAGAAATTTAGGCAAATTTTGCCGTAGGCTATTCTCTCGGCCTCTCCTCAGTAGGCATTGTCCGAACATATTTTGTGTTGTTTAACGTTATGCGTCAATGACAGCCTTTGAACCATGTCGGCTTTCTGTTTTGATCCTAAGTTTTGTTATGTAATGAGCGTGATAAATGTGGGCAGTAAAAATGGTTGAACTAAACATAACTATTGTTACCATGAGTTGAGGGCAGCAAGTCAGATAAACTTACCATTTCAAGGTAATTTAATATTGGTATAAAAAAAAACACGATTAAAAATGTGGACTTTGGAGCATTCTATTAAATGCTACTAATCTTAAGTTTAAAATAATTACAATCTACATACTTCTTACTAAATATTTTTAGATGAATTATAAAAATTCCTATGCGAATACAGCCTAGACACATTACATAACATTTAATTGATCCTAAGTTAATTTACACTCTCTAAATATTTAATACATAAAAGTATTAACAAATATCATGCAAATATATATTTGTGACTTTTTTCCTGTGACTTTTTTTCCTGTGACTTTTTTTTCCTACAATCATGTTCCGCTGGTCCCTGGTTGTAGAAAATGATCAAGTAAAACGCTAATCACTTAAAGTATTGAACGCATTTACTTATAAAGCGGGAGTGATCTCCCCTACAATTTCTAAAATACACTTATACATAAGACTACCGGGAATGGGAAATCGGGATATTGATATAGACATAAGTTTTATTCAATTTTTAAAAACAGTATTTAAGAAAAAACGATACACCGAGGTATCAAGTTATAAATATATTCACATGGTGTTTTCCGAGAAATCAGGAATAGCGTAAAGTACTACTACCGGTCACCAGAATTGTTTTCAAAATTTATCAGAAAACAGAAACTTAGTTTTTTATGTGCAATTGCGTCTATCAGAAACAGTACTCAAGTTATAGGCTTTTCTAAAAAAAGAATAAGTTCCACTTTCGGTCAACGGAAATTGCTAAAAAGTTGATACAGCACTACAATTTGATATAATACTTATATATGCAATGTCATAAACCTAGCTATAACGGTACTCAAGTCGGAGGAAATTTATTTTCGTAATATAGCCCATATAAGGCGCCGGTCAGTCGAGGTCAGTTTTGACCCCCTCTCCGTGGACTTTTCGGCCAACCGTCACCGGCCTTCGTGTTCTATCGCCCGAAGGCACCATCGTGCCAAATTTGACGCGCCTGCGGCGCCGGGAAGTGCCCTATCGGGCACTTGACCACTTTGCTTTATATATATAGATTCGAGAAAGCTTAGGGGAGAACACTCCAGGTTTATTTTTTTGCACGACTACAATACTTTCTCTATACTTTGCATACGAGAAAGTAAAACTTTAGAGTACTGAAAAAGCATTAAAAACGTTTTAATAACAAGCTTTTATGTAGTAATGCACTAAAAAGTAGAAGATAAATTATACACTACTATTTTAATAACTATAAAGAAAAGCGTGGGTCGCTTCCTAAATATTAGTAAAGGTATCCAATGGATACTAAAGTGACCCACGCTTTTCTTTATAGTTATTTAAATAGTAGTGTTTAATTATTTTCTACTTTTTAGTGCATTATTACATAAAAACTTGTTATTAAAACGTTTTTACAAGCTTTTTAAAAACTTGTTTCCGTTGTCGTCAGTCGTCAGTCTGTCTAGATCAAAACAGCCGAGCAAAAATTTGGGCACTTCTAACTGATAGATTCGGTTCATAGTTGGTACGTGGATCAAGACATGAAGACAATGCAACATGAAATTAAATTTGACATAATTGGTTGCATAGTTAATTTTTTATGAATTAATACAAATTTTGACCAACTTAGTAGGCACTCTTACCCAACTTTTCCGCACTATTATACACGCGTCATCACGTTCATTCGGTGCGCAATAGTTTTTAGTCATGCAACTCTACTGTAAATTTTAAAATGTTAAAGTACTGAAAAAATATATCATAAAAAACGTTTTAATAAGAAGCGTGGGTCGCTTCCTAAATATTAGTAAAGGTATCCAATAGGTACTAAAG